>NC_134696.1:36283997-36478997 GCF_050947455.1 Rhinoderma darwinii | reverse complement strand
CATGCTTTAACTGTAATGAGCCGTGCACCTGCGTGTCCATCACATGACCATGGACAGAATTGTATCCACTGGAAGTAAAAATGAATGTTTCTACTTAAAAACCTTGAGGAATTAATACAGAAAATATATGGGAAAATTTTATAACTTTTAATTATACAAAATTATACACAATTTTCTGAAATCGGATAACCCATTTAAATTCTCATGTTCGTACTCAAGTTCTGATCTTGACAAAAGCAAATGAGGAGGGACAGGATTTATTTTCATTGAGTCATCATGTATGTAGATCTCAAGCTGCCCATGCGTATTAGATTATTCCAATATCAACTGGATCTGTGAACAATTTAAGGTGCATGTGGGCCTCAGGATTGTTCCCTGAAAGAAGATGTTGGGGGAAATGAGGATCAGGCATGTTGAATTTACACATGTCTAATCTTTTCTTGTGCTAGGAAATAAGCTGCTACCAGAAGTCACTGGCAAATCCTTGAAGTGCTCACTCTTAGTCCAATTTTTTTACATTTATTTGCAGAATAAGAAATAAGACAGGTTTCTAATATGCATGTATTCAAAATTCTGCTCGCATACCTTTCTTGTACCAGCGTAGTAGTCCTGGTCTGTTCACAGTAGAATGGTATAGCCCACAGATCAGTCCTGTGTAATTCATCCAAGGGCTAACTGAATATGACTAAACATGACATCAGTCATGTGACCACCACACACAAACACACACCATGTGCCCCCTAATATTCAGTTGCTAATAGAGCTACATGACATACATGTGCTGGGTCAACATGAAGAACACATCCATGGGCTAAGTGAATAGGACTAATTGTGGAATAATAATGAACAACTACTTCACTGTGCATGTGTTTACTTGTATAACATGGCCACCTGCCTCTATGTCATGTTATTAATAAAGTTAACTGTTAAAAAGCACAACACACAGAGGAGACATGACGATGAGATGTTGCTGTAGGCAGAAATACTTTATAACTTCTGCTCCTCGTTAAACTATTATTCACCTGTTAGATACCTGGACAGTGTTACCGGAATATTAGGGGTCACATGATGTGGGTCACATGACTGCCACCATCTTTAGTCCATTCAGTTATCATATGGATGCAATGCTATGGACTAATCTGTGGGCTATACCATTTTTTATGTTCTTTTAAGACAGAGGCAACTGCACTGGTATAAGAAAAGTATGTGAGCAGAATTTTAAATACATGTAGATTAGAAAACGGCATGATTTCCTATTCTATAAAAATAATAATAATAATAATAATAATAATAAAAAAAAAAAAAAGGACAACCCCTTTAAATGTTAAGGTGGCCAGAGACTTCTATTCTCGTGAAGTAGGATTATAGTTAGTCATCCATCCAGTTGCTGGCAAGGAGTTAACCTATTTTGTGAAAGGTTTGTTTCAGCTATCTGTCTGCTATTGGGAAATCAATCCAGAAGCCGTAACCTGTGTTTTAATACATGCACAAATCATACGTTTTTCTTTGCAAAGAACGATGGCTCAAGTGTTAAACTGGTATATGGCAGTGTCATCATTTCAGGTCAAGTATATAAGCACCTTAGAAAAGTCGGTCTTTGATTATATGTGTAGTAGGGTTTATAGTGCATCACTTATTATAACTCGCTACAGTGTTCTTGTTATAATGGCATTATGACAAGTGTTGTGGTTCCTTTGTTCTTATGTGTGGGAGTAGAAGCAGGCATTCTTATGTGCAGAAAGCATCGCCGCTCCTTCCAGGGGTTGTGCATGATCTGTTTGCAGACTTTACATTGTGTTTTGCAGAAAATAATTAACAAATTGTGACATGTTAAAAGCCAAGGACGTGTTTCTTGCAGAAAAGCACATTATCTTAGGTTTTGAAGAATGAAAAAATTGTGAAACACAATGCAGCGTCCTGAAAAAAATAATTCAGCAGAAACAAAAGAGTGAACCTAAAGGGCAGGAAGCAGCCGTCAACACTTTTATTCCTCCGTATAAAAAAAAAATAGTCAAAACCAAAGGTTTCATCTTATCGCTTGGGATATTTTAGCACTCACTCCAGAAAATAAGGTGACATTTGTATTTTACTTCAAGCAGGGTTCCATAGTTAAAAGGGTAAACTAAGAGCACTTAAAATGCTGCAGTTTTTGGGTCTGCTGTTGAGGTGGGACTCAGACACAGACATTTTTTATGAATTGCATAAGCCAAAGGCAAATGGGTTTTAAAGGTCATACAATGGGCCTTATTTATCAAACTTCCCTACAGTCAAACTGTCATCTTTCAGGAGCAGTTTAACCAATGCGTTTGGTCCTTAACTCGCAAGTGACCACCCATAGGTGTTTTTACGGCGGCCCCTAACGGGCTTTATTTTGATGCAGTAGCCTTTTTATGGTGCTGCATCAGAATAAATCTCAGCGGCTGGGAGCAGTTAGGACAGTCCGCAGTGGAATTCTGCATCAGCCGTTTTTTACATGTCTTTCTATACATTTTTAGGAAACTTAGTTCAGACGTTGCGGAAAATAACTGTGCGGAATTTAGGCTGCGGTGCAGAATTTTCCCTCCGCAGCATGCGCAGTATTTTGCGGAGAAGCAACTGAATTTCACTGCGGATTTCGGCCTTTGCAATGCAAAGACTGAAATCTGTGGCAAGTCCGCTGTGATATCTGCAACATCTGAATTACCTGTGAAATATGCAAATGTTGGTGCAGATTCGTTGCGTAATTGCCCCGAATCTGCACCAACATTTGCAGCGGAAAAATTCTGCCACATCTGAACGTGGCCTCAAAGCTCCCTGCTCTCAGCAACCGGGGCGAGCTGAGGGGTAGGAGCAGGCCTGCTCAATCAACATCGATCTCGCACGTTTAAACCCTCAGATGTGGCGGTCAATAGCGACCGCCGCATCTAAATGGCTTTAGAGGGAGGGGGCTCCCTTTCTCACCCCGCCGGCACACCTGCGTTGCGGGTATTTAAAATGTGTTGTGTAACTTTTCTTTAAAAAAAATGGGGGAGTGGAAAAAAAAGACAATTCCAATTTATAGCGATCAGCGTGTGGTAAAAGTGACAAGTCAACTTTATTCTGTGGATCAGTACGATTATGGTGACACTATTTAATAAACAGCAATTCTGGATTTGTTTTTCTTTTTTAACCACGAAACAGGGTGGATTTTGTTTTATTTTACTTTGTATTATTCTATTTTTTTACTTTTTTGAATAGTATTAATTAGTCCCACAAGTGGACTTAAATATGCCATTGTTTGGTCGCTTAAAAATTACATTGCACTAATTATGTAGTGCAGTGTATAATGCCCAGGGGCGAAGCTATAGGCATACCTCTTAACTTTCACAGACTGTAAAGAGGGACAAATGATGCAGGGCCCGCAGCATAGCAAATTATTTTAACATTAAGCTACCCCTCTAACCCCACTCAGTCACTCTCCATACACACTCAGTCCCCATTGATCCAACACACAGTAATATATCCTTCCTTTATCTAACAAAGAGTAATATTTCTCCTTTGTGTCCCACACACTTTTATAGTGCCCACACTAAGGCACAAGGTAATGATACCTTCTAAGAGCCCCCTCATTGTACTGATGCCAACTTATTGTGTCCCCACACTGTATAATGCCCCAAAGTGCACCCTCACAGTATCATGCCTCTGTAGGGCCTCCACACAGTGTCATGCCCCATAGTTCTTTTACCCAGTATCATGTCCCCATAGTGTCCCTACACAGTATAATGCCCTCATAGTGCCCCCACACAGTATAATGCCCCAATAGTGCCCCCATACAGTATAATGCCTACCACAATATCATGCCCCGATAGTTCTCCCACACAGTATAATGCACCCATAGGGCTCTCACACAGTATGATGCTCCCATAGTGCCCCCACATAGTATGATGCCTGCATAGTGCCCCACACACAGTGTCATGCCCCCATAGTGCCCCCAACAGTATTATGCTTCATAGTGCCCCCCACAGTATCATGCCCTTATAGTGCCCACCAACAGTACCATGCCCTCATTGTGCCTCCACACAGTATAATGCCCTGTAGTGCCCCTACACAGTATCATGCCTCTGTAGGGCCTTCACACAGTGTCATGCCCCATAGTGCTTTTACCCAGTATCATGTCCCGATAGTGCCCCCATACATTATAATGCCCACCACAATATCATGCCCGATAGTTCTCCCACACAGTATAATGCCCCCATAGGACTCTCACACAGTATGATGCACACATAGGGCTCTCACACAGTATGATGCTCCCATAGTGCCCCCACATAGTATGATGCCTGGATAGTGCCCCACACACAGTATAATGCCCCCATAGTGCCCCCAACAGTATTATGCTCCATAGTGCCCCCCACAGTATCATGCCCTTATATTGCCCACCAACAGTACCATGCCCTCATTGTGCCTCCACACAGTATAATGCCCTGTAGTGCCCCTACAGAGTATCATGCCCCATAGCTTCCGCACATAGTATAATGCCCCTATAGTGCCCTATACAAAGAAATGTGTACACATGAAAGCATCGTAGACAAGGTCCATTTTGTATTGCCGAGGCCGATTGTAATGATACATAATTTAAAGTCTCCTTGATGTGACATTCCCAAGCTCACGCACACATGCACATGTGCCCACACACATTTAGGATTTTACCTGTGCGGTACATTTTGGGTAATGCTAACACCGGCAGTAGCCGATAATGAAGATTATAGTTTTAACGTTAAATATCTCAACGAAAAAAAATCCTATCTCAAAATCGTTTGCATCATAATTTTTGTATTGAAAAGAGCTTTCAAATGAGCCCCCACTCGACCCCCCATGCCATTTAAGATTTTGCTGCCCCTGCCCACCCCACCGCCCCCAAGGGGGTGGGGGTGTTTTTTTTTGGGCTTTAACTGGTAGATTTTATGACCCCATCAAATCCGACCAAATTTCAACCCTCTACTTCGAGCCGTTCAAAAGTTATGAGGGCATTCCGGAACTTTTGGTGGGCACTGTATATGAAGAGATTAGCACGTTGTACTTTTTCTGTTAATATATTTATATAGGGCCAGTCACAGAACCCTTAGATCAGGATCACACACACAGTTTTGAAGCAGTTTTTGGCTCAGTTTTTTTTAACCAAACACTGTCACAGGAGTGGACACAAAAGAAAGGAGATGCATCAGTCTTTTCTTTATACCTTTGCTTCCTGTTGGATCCCCTTTTGGCTTTAGCTAAAATTCGGACCCAAAATCTGCATCACAACTGTGTGTGATCCTGACCTCACAGTCTTGTCACATCTATTCTTTACAATCAGTTTATATAACTTACTATTACTCTAATTCTGATCATTATTGTATACTCACCGCTTTCACATGAGTTAAATGTCCTCGTATTTGCTCTGTGATGATCTAAAAATAACCTTTTCTCCTGTATTGAACTCCGCCTACTTCTAATCTCCAAAAAAAGAAAGTCATACCTCACCTCTAAGCACTCTGTAATACTTAACCAAGCAAAGAAATATTTGTAGAATCAAGTCTATTTCCACACAAATTCCTACCAGGGATTATTTGGATTTTATACTCTTTTATACTTCTGTCTTTTTAAAGGTCATTTTTTTTTTCTTCCCATTGGAATGTTTTCCTAAGTTCCTAATAACTATTGCAGTTGCTCAGCTGTACAGTAGTTATTTGGAGATTTGTATGTAAGTGCCACCTACAGATGCTAGAAAGTATAGACAAGGTAAGTGACCAACTCAAATTTATATATTTTCAAAACTGCAGAATGTTGTATGCACAATTGTAGCCCTGATGGTGTCACCGAGAAGGTATTATTGAGTCCCCTTATCATTTTCATATCTGTACATTGTGGATACAAATAAACAAAACTTTAAGTTAATCTTTTTGGCTATTTTCCACGTTACAGGCAATAAAAGATAAATGCGGATCTTAAATGGCGGCAATGTGGTTCCATAATAGATAATAGGGAACGTGTTTGATTTGTGAAATGGAAAACTAGTGCCAACCTGCAAACTTGCTCATCTTGGTAAAGTGTCCTTTGTGGGTGTGTGTTTGTATCTGCTCTTTAATCTATTGTGTATACTATTTGACTTTCCAGAATGAGCTTTCCAGAACGTTGCAAATACAATGCAAATGCACTTCCTCATACATTGCGTTCCAAGTTGGTCGATAAGTACTAATTTAGGGACCACTATTAAGGGGTGATGAAGCGCTGTGTTTCCAAACAAGATCTATAGACAGGGATACATTGAGTAGATCTAAACTCATTCAACTATTTCTTTTCAGCATTGTACTAGCACATTGAAATAAGATAACTGAGTAGGTTTAACTGCAGTCCTGTGGATAAGCACTGTCCCCAAAATCTCAAATATAGGCTGAAAATATATTTTGCCCATAAACTTATTTTGTAGAATTTAATGTAAGTTTATTATTTATTCTCATTTTATTATCATAATCTTTATTTCTAGATGTATCTGTTACTCACTCATTTATTTTTAATTATAATCCTGTTAGACTAAACATGAGACATATTTAGTATTTTATGTTCTCTTCTGTACAATAATTCTGTTCAATTATTCTTTATTATTCTTCTCTAACAGTATAAATCTCCATTACTTGTCTTCTTTCCCGTCTCAACATGTTAGGCTAAGTTCACACTGCCGTCATCTTCCGTTTAGCTCTCTTCCGTCAGAGGAAGAGATGACCGACAGCTTAAACGGATAGTGTCGCTTCCATTTGAATTACCATTGATTTCAATGGTAATTCTTTTGTTTCAGCTGCATTCCGTTTGCCTCCGTTCGCTAGGTTTTCGTCTTTTTTCACAGAAGCAAATATTCTGTAGTCTGCACTTTTGCTTCAGTGAAAAAACCCGGACATTTCATATCCTCGGATATTGGTAGAATAGTAGCGTAGGATTCGTGACATTATTCCTCCTGTTTTATTTGTAATATAGTGCATTAGTACCTTAGGTTCATCAATGTCTCCACAGTCACACCAAAGTCTATAGGGAGAGACTTTTCCCAATATACCCATATATACAAGTACTTACTGTACATCATCCAGTGTGATCTTTTGACTTTGAACATTTAGTGGTCTTTTTTCCCCCCTCAACACTCACTTGGGGCAGGCAGTATGTTCTCAATTGAATGCACTTCTAGTGATTTAGCATTCTCCTATCTTATTGTGTAGTGTGTTTACAATGAAGTTTATGTATCGGACAATTTATCAACTATTAGTACTAGTAAAAATGCTACACTGTATATACCTATGGGAAGGCTACAGCATACGTGTATATACCGTTAGTTAGTGCATATATAAATATATATATATATATATATATATATGTATATTACATCAGATATAAGCTTCAAACGCTCTGTAGGCACTCAATCATGCCAGCAGTCTCTACATAAAGTGGTGGGGTTTGCACTAATTTAGATTTTAAGAGACATTCCTGGGAAATTTGGAGATGTTTCTGTAACTCCCGACCATCTAAGCAGGATGTGGCCGGGAGGCAGCGGGAGCCGAGTAAGCTGGAACGGGGTTTAGGGGGCCCCATTCTAGAGATGCGTGCGGGTCCCAGAGGTGAGACCCGCATGTATCAGACTTTTATGGCATATCCTGTGGATATGTCATAAGGGTCCAAGATGGGAAAACCCCTTCAGACCATGTTGAGAGGTGGTGGAATTTTTCCGCTGCACATGTTGGTGCAGATTCGGGGCAATTACGCAACGAATCTGCACCAACATTTGCATATTTGACAGTTAATTCAGATATTGCAGAAAACACAGCGGACTTGCCACAGATTTCAGTTCTTGCATTGCAAAGGCTGAAATCTGCAGTGAAATTCCGCTTCTTCTCCGCAATGGAATGAGCATGCTGCGGAGGGAAAAATCTGCACCGCAGCCTAATTTCCGCACAGTTATTTTCTGCAACGTCTGAACTAAGTTTCCTAAAAATGTATAGAAACAAATGTAAAAAACGGCCGCTGGAGAATTCCACTGTGGACTGTCCGCAGCGGAACTCAACAGCAATTACGCCACGTCTGAATGTGCCTTTAAAGAGGATCTGTCACTAGTTTAGAAATGCCCAATCTCCTAGCTATTCTAATAGGCCCTGTTACACTGACAATGCTAGTGAAAAATGAGTCCCAAAACGATTATTATTTTAAAAGTTGAGTTTTTTTCTAAATATGTAAATTAGCCTATACTAGACAAATGGGCATCAACACCAGCGAGGTGGAGGTGGAGCCTCCTCACCGCCTCTGACGCTCTCCTATCAGCATGAAGCTGCTTCACACAGTGTGAGAGATATCCGGTAACCGGAGGCAGCCGGAGCAGCCGATAGGTGCGGGGTCCAGGTGTCGGACCCGCACCGATCATATCCAGTGGATGGGTCATCAGTTGTCCGGTAGTGAACAATCCCTTTAATACACAGGTGATGGCCGTTTCACACTATGCACGCTTCATTCTGACACTGTTTATAATATGTTTGCTATTTTTTTTCCTAGTCACATATTATTTCTATCAATTTTTATCCACGTATGCTATAAGCACTCTTGGAAATGTCCATTGTTCAGAGGTTACACTTTACAGGCTTTACATTCTTTTGCAGTCACATTCTTAGTTTTTTTCAATGAATGTTTTCATTCATTTCTTTTTTCTTATCCAATTTACAAACATAGGTATTGCATATGCAGTCAAGTCTAGGTTTATGTAACAAGCATTTAATTATTAAATCAAGACATCATATAGACTGAACTGAATACACTACATCAAAAGTTGTGTTATGTAAAGGGTTCTGGAGCTCGAAATCTATAAACACCAAAGTAAAAATGTGTTAGATCTCTGGGCCAGTGGAGATATTGGCAGAGGAATTTTTTGCTTCCACTTTATAGGCAGGCAAGCTCCTCTATAGAAGGAAGTTACACG
This sequence comes from Rhinoderma darwinii, assembly GCF_050947455.1. Classification (NCBI taxonomy): domain Eukaryota; kingdom Metazoa; phylum Chordata; class Amphibia; order Anura; family Rhinodermatidae; genus Rhinoderma; species Rhinoderma darwinii. Next base: position 36,470,053 of record NC_134696.1, on the reverse strand, counting down.
AAGAGAGGTCTTCCATGAAAGATCCCTAGTCTATTGATCTACAAAAATGGGGATAATTTAGAAAGCCAATTGTGTGACAATATAAAAGGTATGTGCACCTTTGCTCTAATTAACCCCATGGGGCTCGGCCTGTTTGGGACATAGTGGCCAGCTAAATGTTTTTGTTTTTGCCTCCCGGCATTTTAGGAGGCATAATTGTATGTATTTTTTTTATTGATGTGATTGACTGAGGCCTTGTTTTATGTGGGTAAATATTATATTTACGTTTGGCGCAGTTTGGGGGTAAATATAAATTACTGCGCAATTTATATAACTTTTTTGCAGCGTGAATATTAAAAAAAAGTGATTATGCCAATGTTTTATTTTGTTTACTTTTTATACTTTTCATGTTTTACACTGACTTTTTTACTATATTTATTAATACATTTTTTTATCACTTTTTTTAAATCCCATTAAGAGATTACTATTTTACATCTTTATTTTAAACTTATAATGTATTAGCATTTTCTTGTATGCTGCAGTAGTACATTGTCCTCTGTTTCACCATGACAGAATAGTTAGTGTGAGGGTTCTCGTAGAGCAGAATTTTTTTGGGGCAATTTCTTAGCACTCTCAATCTTTTTATATCTGGATTTGACCAGAAACAACTCTGTTCTGAGAGCTGGTGCAGCAGTACAGGCTTGCCGATACTACAGGCTAGTGTACCTATAGTATGTCTTACCTTGGCTATCTATGTCTGTTTTTGTCTCTTGATCTTTTATGGATTTTAGATAAGTTTTACCTATTTCTTACCTAGCAAACTTTTTGTTTTCGGGAGAAAAAAATCTTGTAGAAACCCTATAAAAGTAAATCAGCTTCTGGAATTCTATATATCTAATGTGGGGTTAGATCAGCGTTGTTATGGATTGTTTACGTGAAGGAGTTATCTGGTTTAGGAAACTATTTTTAATACTCTATTAGGAGTTAACATAGGGAGGTCCCTCATTGTAGACCCCCATCTATTATTGTATTGAGCAGCTCTCCCTTACATGAATAGGACATTGATTTCAATTGAAACTGTGTAATGCTTCATTTCTCTGATGGTGGCGCTGCAGGAGATTTGAGCACTTGTTCCCCGATTCCCTTACAGTTTAGGCAGGGGCTACACGGCGACTTTCCAGTGACAAATGGTCACAACTGTCAAAGATTGCTGTGTTGCGCTGCCTGCAAGTGAATGTGGTCGCTTTGCAGGCTTGTTCTCCTTGCAACTGTAGTGTTGCGAAAACTTGCAGGTCGCAAAGGTACCACATTCACTTTTATAACCTGGTATTTAGGCAGCGCGACACAGTGATCATTGACCGTGCAACCCTTGTTGCGGCCAAAGTTGCCATGTGGCCCTAGACTTAGCTATTCTCTAAGGGTCCCAGTAGCGGGACACCCTGTAATCCATATTGTCAAGGGACTCTACTTATAATATGAGATTATCCAATGGGGACAACAACTTTAAGGTTTTCTAGTATAGGGAACTGAAACTGCAGTTTCTATCTTTCAGGAATCTCCTTGAGAAAAGAAGGGAGATCATGGGAGGTCATTTAGAAAATAATACATTCATCTTATGTTACAATGTGTAAATACTTTGTGATTCATTGACTTAATCAAATTTGTGTCGTGCAGAATGGGATTTTCTGTTTGTTTCATATGTCATGCAATACTTAATGAAGTGTAATTAGTTCCTAGGAAATCCTTAGACTTACTTTTATTGACAATGCTGGAAAAAGTCCATGGTTTTTTTTTCTTGGCTTTTTCTTTGAACTAAAATCCAATTAATTTTACTTGTAGTATCATATGATATTTTGTACAGCAGCCCCCTACTGTCATTCAGTTCTTATCCTTTTAATAGAGCAATCTGTTTCCTCACTAAATACGGAGGGCAAGACCTGCACAAAAATAATACATTCCCAAAAACTAGATTCTGCACTAAACATTCACATCTTAGAGGTTCTGAGTAGAGATGAGTGAATTTTCCTAAATTTGTTTAGAGTTTGATTCGGTATACCCGGCCATCAGAGTTAAGGTTTTCTTGCACTGTTTCCAAACCTTTTCAAGCTCTTTAACTCCAATACAGCATTAGTAATGTCAAAGTGACAGCAACATATATGGCTATGGGTGGTAACAGGCAGCCTGTTTAAAATCACACTGCACTGTCTGTTTTTTTATGCTTTTTAAGATTAAAAAACAGTTAAAGATTTATCCTTTTTTGGTGGCAGATGCTTGTTGCTGTTTATACATGCGGTGGTATCGAAAGAAGCAATGGCATTTTAACAAGTGGTCCAAAAATGATCCCTTATTATCGACCACTTCTAACGCCACAGCTACATGTGCCAGAGACAGTGTGTCTGATCGTTCCGGAAAGTGAAGGAGAAACGGCTTTTTACTCTTGTCACTTGGACGCAGACTGAAGTATAATGTCGCTGTATAAATTCTTGATGGAGAACAATACGCCAATTTTTTAGTGGCACTAATAGATATGTGCAAAACAATCAATCATGTCATGTCAGCGACATCTGTTTCAAAAGGCATCGACATGCTATTAGCACCAGGAATAATACTATTGAAGAAGATTTGAGAATGATGTGATGAAGATGGGGGATTCCTAAATTAATGTAAGAATTGTATAGCTGCAGCAGCACTCACTCACAGCAATGGCTGCCTGTGGCTGCCTATTCACTGACACTGACTGACTCATATTTCTCTAAAATCTATTTCTCTATCAAATAACACTATTCCCCTATCTATCTGTAGCAGAATTTCCTGGTTGGGCTGCCTGCAAGGCATTATGGGTAAGCCCACCGGCCTCTGCCCGAGGTCATGTTATTCTTCTTCTTTGTCTTCTTGACGTATTCTGAGGTGTAAAGTGGGGGCCGCCATTTTAATGGACTCGTGCAAGTCAAATCACAAAAGTTCCGGATTCGCTAAAATCCGAAACTTTTGGGAAATTCCTAATGAATTTGATTAGTGTAGAATTGGTTCGCTTATCTCTAGTTCTGATCAACACCTGTATGTAAATGTTTAACCCCTTCCCGACATGCGCCGTACATGTACGGCGCTGTCGGGAGGTGCTTCCCGCAAAGCGCCGTACATGTACGGCGCAGTGATTCTGTGGGCTCAGAAGCAGAGCCGGCACCATCACCGCGGGGTGACAGCTGTATTATACAGCTGGCACCCTCCTGTAACTGCCAGGACCGGAGCTATTCTCCGATCCGGCAGATTAACCCCTCAGATGCTGCGCTCAATAGAAAATGGCGTCCGAGTCTGCCTTGTACGGGAGCCGATGAGGACCCGCCTTCGGCGTGTCCTCATAGGCTTGCTGTCAGTGAATAACTGACAGCGCTAATACACTGCACTACGTATGTAGTGCAGTGTATTAGAGTAGCGATCGGGGTATCAGGCCCTCATGTCCCCTAGTGGGACAAGTAAGAAAAGTAAAAAAAAGATAATAAAAATGTGGTAAAACAATAAAAACACACACATTTCAAATAAAAATAAAGCTAAACTGACTTTTTTCCCATAGTTAGTCTTTTATTATGGGAAAAACCGTAAAAATTAAAAAAACTATACATAATTGGTATCGCCGCGTCCGTAACGACCCAAACTACAAAACTGTTATGTAATTTATCCCGCACGGTGAACGCCGTAAAAAAAACCCGTGAAAAACAACGCCAGAATCTTTGTTTTTAGGTCACATCTCCTTCCAAAAAATGCTATAAAAAGTGATCAAAAAGTCACATTTACTCCAAAATAGTACTAATAAAAACGGCAATCCGTCCCGCAAAAAATAATCCCTGACACCGTTTAGTGCACGCAAAAATAAAAAAGTTATGGGTCTTAGAACATGGCGACACAGAAAACAAATGATTTTATAAAAAGTGATTTTATTGTGCAAAAGCCGCAATACATAAAAAAAACTATATAAATTTGGTATCGCCATAATCGTATCGACCCGCAGAATAAAGCTAACATGTAATTTAGGGAGCACTGTGGATGCCGAAAAAAAAACCAATAAAAAACTATTCCAGAATTGATTGTTTTTGGTAATTTCCTTTACCAAAAAATGAAATAAAAAGTGATCAAAAAGTCGTATGTGTTCTAAAATGGTATCAATAAAATCTACAGCCCGTCTCGCAAAAAACAAGCCCGCACACCGCTCAATCAACTGAAAAACAAAAAAGTTACGGCACTAGTAATGCGGTGATGAAAAAACATCTCAATGCGCAGGCCGGAGGGGAACATTCCTTCAGTTTCAGGGCCAGAGTATTTAGGAACTAGGAAAGGGAAGGGACATCGCACATCCGCTGGAAGCGAGGGCGCCCGTATTATACCAGCGCAAAACTTTCCCAGTAATATTTCCCAAACTGGAGAAAAAGTCCCCAAAAGGTGCAGAGCGTTACAGAAGGGGGATAAGAAAGAAAACCGTTTATCAGTGAGACACCGGCCTGTGCATAACGGATCGCTTCACAGCGTAACACACATCTATGGAGAATTGTATTATTTACCCCATTATTATACCCTCTTATTATGCCCTGATGTACTCCGCACAGATTACATATACCCTGATGTACTCCGCACAGATTACATATGCCACCACATTATAAACTGAAATACCAGCAAAACCCCAAACTGAACTATTACCAAGCAAAATCCATGCTCAAAATGGCGGTCTATTCCTTCTTAGCCCTACAGCGTGCCCAAACGGCAATTTATGTTCACAAGTAAGGCATTACCATACCCGGGAGAACCCGCTTAACAATTTATGGGGTAAGATTCTCTAGGGGCACAACATCTTGTGCGGTGAATGGGCAGATCAGTGGAAAAATTGCAATTTTCACTTTGCACCATCCACTGCGTATTCATTTCTGAAAAACACCTGTGATGTCTAAATTCTCACTACACCCCTTGATAAATGCCTTTTAGGGGTGTAGTTTCTAAAACGGGGTCACTTTTGTTTGGTACATCAGGGGTTTTGCAAATGCAACATGGCGTCCGCAAACCATTCCAGCAAAATCTACGCTCCAAAAGATAAATACCGCTCCTTTTCTTCTGAATGCTCCCATATACGTAAATAGCCTATTATAACCACATATGGGGTGTTACCGTACTCGGGAGAAATTACTTTACAAATGTTGGGGTGCTTTTTCTTCTCTATTCCTTGTAAAAATGAAAAATGTTGATCTAAAACTACATCTTGTTGGAAAAAAAAAATATTTTTCATTTTCATAGCTTAATTCTAATTAATTCAGCAAAAAACCTTTGGGATCAAAATTTTCACTATACCCCTAGATGATTCCTCAGGGGGTAGAGTTTCCCAAATGGAGTCACTTTTGGGGTGTTTCCACTGTACTAGTACTACAGGGGCTCAGCAAATGTGACATGGCGCCCAGACACTATCCAAAATCCAAATAGTGCTAGTTCCATTCTGAGCCCTACCGTGTGTCCAAACAGCCGTTTATGACCACATGTGGGGTATTGTTTTACTCGGGAGAAGTTGCTTTACTAATTTTACGGTGATTTTTCTCCTTCAGTCCTTGTGGAAATGAAAAAAAAATACCTAAACCTACATTTTATTTGAAAAAATGTAGATTTTCATTTTTACGGCCTACTTCCAATAAGTTCTGTAAAACACCTGTGCGGTCAAACTGCTCACTATACTCCTAGATAATTTCCTCATGGGGTGTAGTTTCAAAAATGGGGTCACTTGTTGGGGGTTTCCACTGTTTTATCCCCTCCGGAGCTTTGCAAATGCGACATGGCCTCCGCAAACCATTCCTGCAAAATTTGAGCTCCAAGAGCCAAATGGCGCTCTTTCCCTTCTAAGCCCTGCCGTGTGTCCAAACAATCGTTTATTACCACATGTGGGGTATTTTTTTACTCGGGAGAAATTTCTTTACAAATTTTATAGTGCTTTTTCTCCTTTAGTCCTTGTGGAAATGAAAAAAAAATTAGCTAAACCTACATTTTATTTGAAAAAAATGTAGATTTTCATTTTCATGGCCTAGTTCCAAAACTTTTTGCAAAAAAACTGGCCGGTCAAAATGCTTGCTACACCCCTAGATAAATTCCTCGAGGGGTATAGTTTCCAAAATGGGGTCACTTGTTGGGGGTTTCCACTGTTTTGTCCCCTAGGGGGCTTTGCAAATGCGACATGGCCTCCGCAAACCATTCCTGCTAAATTTGAGCTCCAAGAGCCAAATGGCGCTCTTTCCATTCTAAGCCCTGCCGTGTGTCTAAATAACCGTTTATTACCACATGTGGGGTATTGTTTTACTCGGGAGAAATTGCTCTACAAATGTTGTGGTGCTTTTTCTACTTTAGTTCTTTTGGAAATGAAAAAAAATTAGCTAAACCTACATTTTATTTGAAAAAATTTAGATTTTCATTTTCATGGCCTAGTTCCAAAAATTTTTGCAAAAAAACTGGCCTGTCAAAATGCTTGCTACACCCCTAGATAAATTCCTCGAGGGGTGTAGTTTCCCAAATGGGGTCACTTTTGGGGGGTTTCCACTGTTTTAGTTCCACAAGACCTGTTCAAAGCTGACATGGTGCCTAAAATATATTCTAATAAAAAGGAGACCCAAAATCCACTAGGTGCTCCTTTGCTTCTGAGGCCGGTGCTTCAGTCCAGTAGCACACTAGGGCCATATGTGGGATATTTCCTAAAACTGCAGAACCTGGGCAATAAATATTGAGTTGCATTTCTTGGGTAAAACCTTCTGTGGTACAAAAAAAATGGATTCAAAATGAATTTCTGGAAAAAAATAATGAACTTTGTAAATTTCACCTCTACATTGCCTTAATTCCTGTGCAATGTCTAAAGGGTTAAGAAACTTTCTAAATGCTGTTTTGAATACTTTGAGGGGTGCAGTTTTTAAAATGGGGTGACTTATTGGGGGTTTCTAATATCTAAGGACCTCAAAGCCACTTCACAACTGAACTGGCCCCTGTAAAAATAGCATTTTGAAATTTTCTTGAAAATGTGAGAAATTGCTGCTAAAGTTCTAAGCCTTGTAACGTCCTAGAAAAATAAAATGATGTTCAAAAAACGATGCCAATCTAAAGTAGACATATGGGGGATGTTAGTTAGCAACATTTTTGTGTGGTATAACTGCCTGTCTTACAAGCAGATACATTTAAATTGAGAAAAATGCAAATTTTTGCAATTTTTCGCTACATTTTGGTGTTTTTCACAATTAAATACTGAATGTATCGGGCAAATTTTGCCAGTAACATAAAGTCCAATGTGTCACGAGAAAACAATCTCAGAATCACTTGGATAGGTAAAAGCATTCCGGAGTTATTACCATATAAAGTGAAACATGTCAGATTTGAAAAATGAGGCTCTGTCAGGAAGGTCAAAAGCGGCCAAAGAGGGAAGGGGTTAAAATCAATACAGACAATGTATTCAATTAGAGATGAACAAATTTCCTGAGATTTATTTCGGGTCTGATTTGGTCGAAACAGCTGTCTGTTTTGATTCGGTCCAAAATAATTTGCTGTGAATTGAAAGTGCCCTCATTGCCCTGAAAACTGGTGTCCGAATCTATTGCTATAGATTTGACTCAGTAGTTAGCACTATTGCCTTGCAGTGCAGGGGTACTGCGTTCAAATCTAACCAACATCTGCTTGGAGTTTGTATGTTCTCTCTGTTCTTGAATGGGGTTTCCTCTGACATCCCAAAAAAACAGATAGGGAATTTAGAATGTGAGCATTAATGGAAAGAGTGGGTATGGATGACCTCTGTGCAGCATTGCTTTGACACTATGTAAGTAACATAACAAAATAATCTATGTGAGATCCAACCCCTTTCAAGCTGTTTAAGACCAAGCATGTACCAAGCATGTAATGTGACGGCAAAATGCAGTGCATTTTTGGAAGGCTGACTACAAAGCATTCCGGGTAAGCCCGCCCAAGATTGTGTGATCCTTTTTATAATTGGTAAAATGCCACATTTGCCACAATTCATGCGCTGTGAACCCCAAAAGTTTCTAAATTTGCCACACCCTAAACTTTTGGGAAATTCAGACCGAATCTTAATTGTGTAGAATCGCTTCACTCATCTCTTTTTTTTTTTCTTGAATTGCGTTAAGTTGTACAACTTGTCATAATACCAATTCAATATAACACAAATAAGTACATAAAAATGCCAAGGTATAACAATAATTTGCACATGCAAAGTCAGCCATTCCAGTTCTATATATCTTCAAAATAATGCATTGTATAATGTAAAATTAATTTAGTTAATAAGAGCTATGGGGAAAAGCCTCATAATAATAAGGCTTTGTTCACATCTGCGTTAGAGGCTCTGTTAGACACCTCCATCGCAAATCAGGCAGAGATTTCTGGAGAAAATAGCGCAGCATGCTGTGCTTTTGTCTCCGGTAAAACGACGGACAACCCGACGGAAAGCCGACGGAACCCATTAAAGTCAACTGTTGCCTCCGTTATTCCCTTGTTCTGCTTCTCTGACGGAGCACAACAACAGAACACACCGACGCAGGTGTGAACCAAGCCTTTCTGTTACAAAAATATAGATTGATGGTTAGTAAGACTTGTCTGTAGCTAAACTTCCAATATCCTATAGAAAAATTAATCACTACAGAGGAACTCTGATATAAAAGTGATTCAGTGCTTTAAGTGTGGACCAATATGTATTTATCTGCTAACCATTGCTCAATGAGACCTGCAATCTAATTTCTGATCTCAATCACACACAAACACTGTAGACAAATGCATAGGAATCTATTCATGCAACATGTTCTAGAGCAGGATGAGATTAGCAGACTGATCTACCGTTTTGTTGGAAAAGATTCGGTATAAATTATTCATTTAAATCCTTGACTACTCTAGGCTTATGTTTGCCAGTGGACGGCTTCACTCAATAATTGACAGACTGCCTTGTATAGGTGTGCATACAGAAATAGCTGTGTCACTTAGTAGGAGCGCCCACTAGACTCATAATGGTGTATAAGTCTAGTGGGCAGTCCTACACCATGATTGGCAGCTATCTCTGTATGATTCTTTTTACAAAGAAGTATGTCAATCATTAAGTCACTTCGCCCCCTGGATTTATAAGCCCATAGTGATCACAATTTGAATGAATAAAGTACTAATTATTCTGAATATTTTTTTTACACTATATATATATATATATATATATATATATATATATATATATATATATATATATATATATTTATATCAATCTGCTCAGCTCCTCCTGTTCTATAACATATGTCTTGAAGATTGGACAACATGTTCAACGTTACAGGTTCCCTTTAACCTATAAGTAAGTGTTGCAGGAAACCTTTGACCCCATTGACATATCCTATTTTTGGTGTGCTCAGTCAGGATCAGTTAATCAATACATTTGTATTGTAGTTATAACAGTTATTAAATAAAATTATTTGCAATACATTGAAAACACAACAGTAAAGGGGTTGTCTCTTCTGAACTTCTTAAAAATCTGGAAGTTTAGCATTTCTATTATCAGTTAATTTAATTTGGCTCCTATTTTATAATTTTTTAACCAGTATAAAGGCAATGACTGACAGGCCTGCTTTATCATTACACCTATTGTTTGTAGGAGGAAGCCATTTAATGGCACATAATGACAAGAGGAACAAACCTCTAGAACTTTGCATTGCAAAACAACTTAACATGGCACAAAAAGTTTGTTTAGAAAATGTGATGATTTGGCGTGGAACACAAAATGATGTGTGTTTACAAGCAATAGCATGGTCTCATAGGAAGGTGGTAGGATTTAAAGGGGTTGTTCCCTTTACATATGGCCGAATAGGGAATATGGACATAATATAGGGAGTCTAACAGACGTCTTCTGGAAAAAGCAGCTCCCATTGTCAAGAATTTGGTTTGATCGTATTGTCGTCCACATGGTCGGCGAAGTATAATACTACATTTTATGTGCTGTTTTCTAAAAAGGAGAGGTAGTTCAGATGAGGCAACCCCTATGTTCGGGTACTAATCAGTCTCAACCGGCAGGGATAATACGCTGAGTTCGTACGAAAGGAATCACACCACACAGAGTCTGGTACAAAGCTCCTTACTCAGCATCAGGAGAGGCGTCACTGCTTTATTACACACATTTGTTCTATATCTCCTTTCTCCTGGGGGTGGGTACATGTTATCACACTTTTAATAAAGCACGTATCACTGTAAGCCTCTTGTTACTTGTGTCATCCTTGGATAGGTTCACCCTTATCTGGTCCTTTAGATATGTCTTCATAGTTCATAGTTCGTTCATACCAGGAAGTGACTTGTTATTGTATTAGGGCGTAGTCCCTGTTCAGGGGCCATCTTGCCACGTATACTTATCTAATCCTACTATTGCTTCATCACAATTATGTACACAACTCCTAAGTCTATATTTTATTAAAGAAAGAAAATTATTATAAACATTAACTTCTGTCCACTCCATCCTTCACACCTATACTGTTGTGTTTTCTATGTATTGCAAATAATTTTATTTAATAACTGTTGTAACTACAATACAAATGTATTCTGCAGAATGCGATCACTCACATGGTCCACGTTCTCAATAGGACTCACATTTGACTTTTCAAAACACTCATATGCTACGGCCAATTTCCAAGGTAATCTATTGACCAAAATTTGTTGTAGTGTTGGAGGAACCTGCAACAAGTAGAGAAAAATACAGAAATGTGACATAGTACATAGAGATGTTAACCGGTCAGGGTACATATTGTAGATATAGGGATTGCAGAGGTTGCAGTTGCCCCCACATAATGAAATCGGTTAAGCTCAATTGATTGTATGCATCTCTCCCTCTTCATATAAAATCTAATAATGTGTATCTTGGTGGAAACAATGTCATTGTGAGTATTTAAAGAGCACTCGATCACCTATGAACACTTTACATGAGATATACTTTATCTGAAACTCAATGCATCGAGTGATGATAGGGATCTTTCTATGGGGACATTGATTAGGGAAGCAGCTGACAAACTATGAGAAATGTCATTGTAGTAATTGGATATTGCCTTTTACATTCAAACAACAGATTGAATGACTTGCCTATCGATAACGTCCTGGTATAGCTCCTTCTGTGTAGGCACAGTTAATTAAATATGTAACCTGTCTGTTTTTGCCATGTTATAGTTTCAAAAAGAATCTGTCACTAGTTTATTAATGCCCTATCTCCTAACTAATCTAATAGGCGCTATGACGCTAATAACTACAGTGACATTTAAAAGAAAAAAAAAACGTTTATTATTTGCAAAGTTAAGAGCATTTTTCTAAATATGCTAATGTGGCTATACTTGCCAAATAGGAGGTGACTCTTTCTTTTCACTCTGGGCGGTGTAATGTTTTCTGCATGACGCTGTCCAATCAACGTCATAGAGTTCTCCTCTTCCCAGTCCAGCAACACAGCGTGATTATATATTATACATCTTCCATTCCCGACTGTGTCTTTAACTAGTAATATCTCCGGTTGTTTTACAACTAGGACACTCCTGAAGCCACATGAAAGATTAGAATCTCATCTTTCATATGTCACCAGAACCACTGTTCTAGGTGGTCCACCGCCCGAGATATGGCTATTTGAAGAGATCCCCCTTCCCTCCAGCCTCAGTCTCTCACACTGTGTGAAGCAGCTTCATGCTGATAGGACAGGTCAGAGGCTGTGAGGTAGCTCCACCTCAGGAGAATCACTGGTGCTGACACCCACATGTCTAGTATAGCCTAATTTGCATATTTAGAAAAAAACCTCATAACTTTTAAAATAATATCTGTTTTGAGACACAATTTTCACTAGCATTATCAGTGTGACAGCACCTATTAGATTAGCTAGGAGATTGGGCATTACTAAACTAGTGACAGATCCTCTTTAAAGTGAACCTTTGATTAACACTAGATATATAGTCATCATTAAAACTTGCATCTTTGTAGTAAGAGATGGTAGAATAACATTCACAGAGAGTCAGAGTGATTTTGATTTTGGAATCAATGGTTAAGGAAATTCCGAAAGATTTGCTAATCTTATAGTACCTACTGTCGCTGAGCCCGTGGTATTGTCTGTCACAAGGCCAGAAGAGGACGGTTTGAACCCACCTTGTCACCAAGTCACCAAGGGCTTTGACTTGGGACTAATCCGGGCAGTGGAGTCTAAGGCAAGACCTGGTCTTCACCCTTTAATCCCTGTACAGGGATGTGGACTTTGCTGCAGGAAGCCCCAGGTGGCTACACCATGAGTAGAATCCCCTTGTGACAGAGAACATAACAGGGCATGCTTTGGTATGGGAAAAGGGAGACCTCTTCTCTCTGCCGTTAACCCCTTGAATGCCGCGATCAAAGCTGATCGCGGCATTCAAAGTAAATAAGAGAAAGGAGGACTGCCCTTTGATCGCTTCACAGGAAATCCCTGTGACGCGATCAAAGTCCATAACTTGTCTGACCATATTTCCTGTTAGGGCATACTGAGGTATGCCCTAGCAACTGCCTGTGCACAATCAGTACACAGGCTAATGTACTGGCATATAGATATATGCCAGTACATTACAGTTAAAAAATAAAAATGAAAAATCCCTCTATGGGATTAAAAAAAAAGTTACATTAATTTAAATAAAAATTAATGTTTAATAAAAAAATAAAAATACACAGTTTTACAAAAACATGAAATAATATAGACATATTTGGTATCGCCACAACCGTAACAACCTGTACAACAAATGTATAACATTATTTATGGTTGGTGTATGGTGTAAAAAAATTAAAACTGCAGTGGAACTGCTTTTTTTCTGTATTTTCGCCAAAATAAAAATTTATATAAATTAAACGATAATGTAATTGTACCAGAAAATGGTACCTACATAAAGCACAACTCGTCCCACAATAAACAAAGTCTCATACAAATGCGTCGTAAAAAGATCAATAAAGTTATGAGCGTCGGGATACAAAGAGGGAAATATAAAAAAATTGTTTTGTCCTCAAGTCCAATATTGGCCATGTCCTTAAGGGGTTAAGGGTTCCCTCGTTTTGACGGAATCAATAACGTAGTCGACTGCGAAATTCATTCCATCAAAACGACTGTACCCTTAAACAATGGTGACAAACGGAAACCTACGGAAAGCTCCAACGTAACCCATGAACGGAGTCCCAAAGCAAATGTGAACAAAGCCTAATATTGACATTTAGAACAACTACAAAAATCATGTAAATAAATATCCAGTTGTTGACATTGCAGACATACTGAGCTGTCTTCCTTCCTCCAATTCTATATACTTTATGTGTTATATTAAATTGTACCATACAGTGATTTGCATTCTGTGAAACAAGCTTAACATATTTTTAAATTATATTTCAAGAGTATATAAGTTATTTCTGAGTTGGAGCTGCTCATAGACCTTGTTCACACAGGGAGGATATGCTACATAAAAGTACACTGCGTATCCGTCCTGGAACCTGCAGGGAATTTCACCCAAGAAACCGCACCAAATTGTGATGCCGTTTTTTGGGCGGAATGTCCACTGCAGAAAACAGTGGTTGAAAAATAAAATCTTATACTAACCCCGATCTCAGTTGTCATGGCTTTGCGTCCCTCTGTTATCCATACAGTCCGGCCTTCTGGGATGACGCTGCGATGAGACGTCATCCCAGGATGTCAGCCTGGACGGAGAACAGGAGAAAGCGTCACTATGACATCGCTCGTGTGGTAACTATAAACCTTTTATTAATTTTACATTTTTTTTTTTAAATAACTATTTATGTAATACACAACAGATTTTCCGCAATAAAATCTGTTGTGGTAAATCGTCAGTATTTACGCTACGTGTGAACATACCCATACAGAGCAATTCTGCCTCATTGGCTGGGCCTTATAGGGTATATAGTTGGGGGTTATCCTGATGAGTCCAACGGACTAGCTGCATATTTAGTAATTCTTTAGAATCAATCAGCTTGCTTGGCCTATGTATCCACATCAGCAGGACATCCAACTATCCTGCTTGTTAATTTTGTGTTTTCTACCTTGCAGCGTATGAGAATGAACTTAAAAATATGAGAAAATAGCAAGAAAAAAAAATGGAATGCTATGAAATGCTAGAGTCTATGTCAGATGCCTCTATAACCATTGTTAATCAACAGCAGAAATTCAAGTATAAAAGGGACCTGTGAACTTGGAGTATTTTCTCTGTGCTGTTTGGTTAAACAATTCGAGGAAACTAGAATGTACACTGATTGTATTATCATGTTACATTCAGGAATTTAATATAAAGACAGCGTATACTAAAGAAGAATTGTAAACACATACTGAAATGTATAATGCACATTACATCTTCATGCAGGTTTATAGTTAGATTGTTGATAATAGAAAAATAAAATAATGTAATGGTATAATACACTGTGCCTCAGGCCCACAAGGACATTTTTGATTTCTACAGAATCCATATGTGGAATACATTTTTGAAGTCTCTTTCTAAAACTATTTTGTTTTGAGTTATTAGATTTAATGACATATTTTAGAGAAACTCCAGTTTAGAACCAATTACACTGAGTATTATTTCATCTAAATATCATTGAGAGGACAAAAGAGCACAATATAGAGAAGCGCACACTTTTATAGAGAAGCGCACACCCAAAAATAATGAAAATCTACATTTTATTCAATACAAAAAAGGGTTAAAAACATCTAAAACAAGACAAAAAAAACAGGTCAATGCAATATATTACAGGACACACTGCAGGAATCACGCATAATAAGGTGTGAACAATACACACGGTTCAGCTATGTATACACGTTGCATAAGCAACTATAATATGTATACATAGTTGACCCGTGTGTACTGGATTTTCATTATTTTTGGGTGTGCACTTCTCTATAATGTGCTTTGTGTCCTCTCAATGCTATCTGTATTTTTGCGCATTTTGCATCACCCGTAGTCAAGTATCCTGTATCCAGTGGTGCTTGTACGCTACAGTCTCACAATTATTTAATTCAAAGGAGCAATTTTGTGACTAGAATGCTGTCAAATTACTTAGCTCAAAATTTGTAATATTACGATGGCTAATGCACCAAAATCCTATTCAGATTAGAGTTCACAACTGCCTGTACCACCCATCTTTTTTGCCCCCAATGCCTACATACCTCAGCTCGTGTAAAACATGGTAATGGTAGTACATATTTGTGTCAAGATCTATTTAAACATTGTTCTTTTAGGAAAGCAACAATGTTCAAGCAATGCAGAATACTTGTTTTTCTAAATCAATAGATTTGGATTAAAATAATTTTCTTAGACAACAATCATAGAAAACTATTCAAAACAGGTATAACAGTCAGACAAATGACAATAGTAAGTACATAGGAAGTGTGCTTACAGTATGAACATGTGAAGCATTGACAATAATACTGGTTCAGATATTCCAGCGAAACATACATATCAGATCTACATACGGTATTAGCAAATATGTGAAACAAAGAAAGATATAATAAACTTTAAAGAGGCGATCCTCTGTATCAGGATATAAGATGTGTACATTCGTAAGGACGACACAGGGTTCAGTGCGTCATTCCTTAAAGTAAGAGCTTTGAGTCCAGCAACTCCTATTATTTAGGAATTTGTGATAGTATAATTGTTGTTGTGCAATACATTTTTCATACATACAAGTATTGTTGACAAGAGCTATAACTTCTTGGATGTGGGGCTGGATTGCAGGATTGCAGGTTTCCAGTATCTCGTTAATACTAATTTAGTGGCCATAAGGATATGTGCGACAATAGTTATAAAGGGACCCGGATATATATCTAAATCAATAAACAGTAAAGCCAACTCTGGTTTCAAGGGGAAGGTCTGTTTGGTAACTGTTTGAATTACATTGTGAGCGGCTACAATCAATGGGTGAATCTTTGGGCAATCCCATAGGATGTGTAGTAGAGTACCTGGAGGTGAGGC
Source organism: Rhinoderma darwinii (assembly GCF_050947455.1). Classification (NCBI taxonomy): domain Eukaryota; kingdom Metazoa; phylum Chordata; class Amphibia; order Anura; family Rhinodermatidae; genus Rhinoderma; species Rhinoderma darwinii. The sequence continues at coordinate 36,454,094 of NC_134696.1, read as the reverse complement.
TGTAGGGAACATCAAATGTAATCTAGAAGGGTTATAGTACCATCTTAAGCTGGTCTTAAAGACTGCTTCTTAAAATGAAGTGCATCGGAAAAGACCTTGTATATAACAGCAAAATACAGATTTCCATTGTGTGACAGAAAAAGTCAGATTAAGGTATTTTTCCCATTTGGGCGAGGGGAATACGGAATACATTTGGACACTTTGGACATTGAATATATCTTTAATTTCCATTATGCTACATATGTGTAAAATGTGAAACGGCAAAAGAAAACTTGTTATGTCTAAAGCTCACTTGTCCATTTCTTCTATTCCACAGGGCTACTTTGGAGAGGGATCTTCTCACCTTCATGGATCTAAGGAATCTGTCCATGTACAATGATGAATATAATAATGGCACTAATGGAACAGCCATTGATCAGAAGACTCACTACAATTACTATGCCATGCTGCTTACACTCCTCATATTTGTCATCGTCTTTGGCAATGTTTTGGTGTGCATGGCAGTGTCCAGAGAAAAGGCTCTACAAACCACCACCAATTACCTAATTGTCAGCTTGGCGGTAGCCGATTTGTTGGTGGCAACATTGGTGATGCCCTGGGTGGTTTACCTTGAGGTACGTATCCTATATTTAAGTCACCTACAATGTGTTATATCTCTACATATCCACTTACTGTACATGCAGTTTATCTCTGCCAAATATCATTCTATAATTGCATATACATATCACAATTCATCTGCCTGCCAATAGGCTTAGTTTAATATGTAGAAATATTATAAATATATAGCATAGCCCTGCAAGCTCCGCTGTTTCCGTACTCCTGGCCACCTCGCAACTCAGTGACTGGAGCCCAGCGACAATTAGAGAGGGTAGGACGGGGTCGGGTGGTTTCATTCTAGAGATATGTGTGGGTCCCATAAGTTGGACCTGCATCTATCGGACATTTATGCCATATCCTGTGGATAATCAAAAAAAGTCAGAGATTGGAATAATATTAAAACAAGAAAAAAATGGAAGGTAGATAGCGCTACTTCATGAGGATAAGAGGTCATCAAGCTTGTTATTAGTTATAATTCAGCTTTTAATAAGGTGACGCGTTTCAACACCGGACAGGCGTCTTCATCAGACCATATACATAAAAAACTAAACACAGTGTGGTTTATGAGCACAAAAAAAGCCAAATAGACATAATGACGTCATGAGTGGCAGTTACACTAGCCACTTAAAAGAGTGTAGAATAAAAGCATTTTAAAAAGGGGCATATAAGTGATGATTTAAACACAAATATATGTTATATAGGCGTACTCTAAGGTAAAACAATATTTACGTCAGTGGAATTATTAAAAAAATATGCATATATATGTGTATAGTAAGAAACTAAAGAAATGAGAGGTATGTGGAAGGGAATGGTTAATGCACTGCTGCGCCGGCTACAAGGAACTGTCTGGTGTGATGGTGCTGATTCGGACATAATAAATCATCACTTATACGCCCCTTTTTAAAATGCTTTTGTTCTACGCTCTTTTAAGTGGCTTGTGTAACTGCCACTCATGACGTCTTTATGTCTATTTGGCGTTTTTTTGTGCTCATAAACCACACTGTATTTAGTTTTTTATGTGTATGGTCTGATGAAGACACCTGTCCGGTGTTGAAAGCTGAATTATTACTAATAACAAGCTTGATTACCTCTTATCTTTATGAAGTAGCGCTATCTAGCTTCCATCTTTTCTTGTTTGAATATTGAAAAGTCGCGGTGGAGTCCAATTGTCCCATCGGCTAGGAAGCAGCAGCAACTTCATCTCTTCTCTACGCATAAACAGATTTGTGCCTGGATATCGCACAACTATCTCAGGTGAGGGCAGTACTTGCACTTTTGTCCAAAATCTCTTGTGTCATGATTTCTGCACCATGAGGCTCTTCTTTCTTTAATTTTTTACAGATAACAAGATATTAGAATACACCTTTAAGGTGATGTACAATGCAGTCTGAATGTCTTCAGACCCCTTCAGTTGTTTCACATTTTGTTATGTTGAGGCCATGTTCTAAACAAATGAAAAACTCAAGTATTTTCCCCATCATTCTGCACTCAATACCCCATAATGACAAAGTGAAAACAGAATGTTAGTTTCTTTGTTAATTTATTGAAAAGGAAAAACTAAAATATTGCATTGACATAAGTATTCAGACCATTAACTCAGTACGTAGTTGAAGCACCTTTGGCAGTGATAACAGCCTCCCGTCTTCTTGGTTATGATACCATAAGGTTTGCACACCTGGATTCGGGGATTTTCTGCCATTCTTCTCGGCAGATCCTCTCAAGCTCTGTCAGGCTGAATGGGCACCGTTGGTGGACAGCCATTTTCAGGTCTCTCCAGAGATGTTCGAGTGGGTTCAAGTCAGGGCTCTCGATGGGCCACTCTAGAACATTCACAGTGTTTTCTTGGCTGTGTGCTTAGGGTCATTGTCTTGTTGGAAGGTGAACCTTTTGCCCAGTGTGAGGTCCAGAGCACTCTGGACCAACTTATCATTAAGAATATCTCTGTACTTTGCTACATTCATCTTTCCCTCAACGCTGACCCGATGCCCCGTTCTAGACACTGAAAAACACCCCCACAGCATTATGCTTCCACCACCATGCTTCACTGAAGGGATGGTATTGGGCAGGTGATGAGCAGTGCCTGGTTTCCTCCAGACATGATGCTTAGAATAGAGGCCAAAAAGTTAAATCTTGGTTTCATCAGACCACAAATTCTTGTTACTCACAGTCTGAGAGTCCTTTAGGTGCTTTTTGCAAAGTCCAGGTGGGCATTAATGTGTCTTTTACTAAGGAGATGTTTTTTTCTGGCCACTCTGCCATAAAGCCCAGATTGGTGGCGTGCTGCAGTGATGGTTGACCTTCTGGAAGTTTCTCCTAATTGCACACAGAATCTTTGGACCTAAGCCAGAGCGACCATTGGGTTCTTGGTCACCTCTCTTACCAAGGCCCTTCTCCCCCGATTACTTAGTTTGGTGGGGCGGCCAGCTCTAGGAAGAGCCCTGGTTGTTCCAAACTTCTTCTATTTAAGAATTATGGAGGCCACTGTACTCTTGGGTACTTTCGGTGCAGCACAATTTTTGTGTACCCTTCTCTAGATCTGTGCCTCCACACAATCTTGTCTCTTACCTCTACAGGCAGTCCTTTCCTCCTTATAGCTTGGTTTTTGCTCTGATATGCATTGTCAGCTGTGAGACCGTACAAAGACAGGGGTGTATTTTTCCAATTCCTGTCCAATCAAATTAATTTACCACAGGTGAACTCCAATCAAGGTGTAGAAACATTTGAAAGATGATTTAGAAAAATGGGAGACCCCCAGAGTTAAATTTCATGAGTCATAGCAAAGGGTCTGAATAATTATGTCCGTGCAAAAGTTTTTCATTTTTAATAAAAAATAAAAAATTCGGTTTTCACTTTGTCATTATGAGAAATTGAGTGCAGAATGATGGGGAAAAACTTGTTTTTTTTTTTGTTCTTTTAGCACAAGGCCTCAACATAGCAAAATGTGAAAAAGTGATAGGGTCTGAAGACTTTCCGAATGAACTGTATGTATTTGTTAAAAGGATATTTTGGTTATGAAGAGCTAGCAGCAATTTTTACCTGTCCACCGAATAAGTGATAACTGCTATTTAAGTAGGACCCCCTTCATTTGAATGGACCCGAAAGATTTAGCATTTATTACCTATCCTGTGGAAAGGTTAAAAATAGCATATAGCTCTTCATAACTGTAATACACTTTGTAGTTTAATGGTGAAGTTACTTTTTCACATCATATCTAAATGGATTCTTAACAGATCAGCCACCATTCAAATAATCAATAGTAGTGGACACATGGAAAAAGTGCAAATACTTTTTTACAGCACTGTAGTTCATAGTCTATTGCAGTCCATTGTAAAGGACTTTTATTACAAAAGGAATGTCAATGGAGATAAATGACTTAGTACATGTGTGGTGTACATGCAGCTATATATAAAATAGCCCAGTGGAGAGGGTTATATTAAGAAAACACAAGAAAGGATTTGTTAAAAAATAGGAAATTGCATACTGTACAATAATGGGTAAACACTTGAGGCCAGTCCATTACCGACAAACAAGTGCAAATGCATTAAAACGAGGACTTCAACTCTCTCCGGATTTATGAGCCACTATTTGAATATACTTTACTCCACTGTAAGTCAATAGACTGAATCTAGAACTGAATCAAACTGTTCATACTGTACATCACAATTAATTACGTAATGACCTCTGCTGTCCTTTAATTTGCAGCAATGTCCACTACATTTTACTGCTATACACATCTGCATCTTATAGTGATTTATTCCATTTTTATCACATTTCAAACATTTCAACTAATTAAAGGGGTTGCCTGGCCATCGGGAATATGGATGACCCCTCTGTATAATCTAGAGTGGACAGCCAATGTAAAGAGTGACCTTTCTACAGTCACATGGTTGTCCATTCATTCAAATAGGCACCGTGTAATATAACATATTCCTGCAACAGGACCCACGGTGAATAGCTCCAGTTGGGACAACCACTTTTAAAAAATTAGATATTGCAGTAATATTCTTCCTGCTATATTTTATAGCTTATCTCTTAGTGAAAAATACTATTACTGTATTTATAAATTTTATCTAATACATTAAACTGTTAAATACACAGTTGGAGCATTATGTGATTTGTATTGTTAATTTTTATTAAAGGCTATGTAAAACTTTGAAAACTATTTTATTTAAAAATAAAACAGTGTATCAGTGTAATTTGTGCAACTTTCTAATTACTTTTTATTAAAAAATATTTTTACTTTTTTAGATGCAGCTACTTTGTATCATGGATATACAGCAGCTGTATTGTGTGCTGAAACCTATATCCATCAGGACAGCAGGACTGACGTGTTCAGTGACAGCGGGTCCTGTGTGTCTCTGACAGGCAGGATCGAGCTGTTATCGATCACATCTAAGTTCATAACTTAGATTTGATCGATACCATGTGGATCCAACGTGTCAGAGATATGCAGGACCCATTTACACTGAACCCGTCAGTGCCGCTGACCTCACGGATTCAGGTCTCAGCGCAAGATACAGCTGCTCTGTATACAGGATACAAAGCAGCTGTATCTGAAAAAGTAAAAATCATTTTTAATAAAAAAAAGTAAGTAAATGGTTGCACCAATTACACTGATACACTGTTTTATTTTTATTTCTTAGAAATATTATCAAAGGTGTATATAGCCTTTTAGGAGTGAAAGTTAAATAAAAGAAAATAAAATGTTTAAGGGTCATTGACAAAAGCAGCGTACAAGCAACCATCAATACGACCTCAATGGTGATTACAGCAGAATTAACCTCAACAACTCTAATTAACCAACATTATGATTTGCACCCTCTTGGGAATTAATTCTACAGAAGTTAAGAATTTATATTGCATTTTAAAGCTAGAATATGTAAATTCCTGAGAATTATTGAATACAGAGACAAATCAGAGGTGTCATTTCACCAAGCCAAATTAGTAACTTCTCTTGCCTTGGCCTCAAACAGTGAAGAAAAAAGATAGTAGATCATTTAAGTCATTTTAGAGTTGGCATGTAGAAAGGGCAATGGTCTTAAGCAGTCATTGTGGAAGTAGCCCAATAATTTTTTCATTTTATAATTTAAAGGGGTTCTCTGCTTTGGAAAACCCTACTTCCTTGACAATAAGATAGAAAATATAACATAGAGAAAGTGCGTGTTGTATTCATATTGTATTTTGTTCATAAAATATAGGAACCAATGGCATTTGATAATGGAAATATCAGGGAGTTCTTTGAGGTGACAACTTCATATTGCTCTTTTTCAAGGCCTCCTTGAAGACCATGTCCAATATGAAATAAGAAAGAGGCTGAGGAAAAATGTGAGACCGATTTTTGACCCACCTGTTGAGACAAGACTAATTCAGATATATTGCATTATTTCTAATGTTAGCCTGTTAACTTGATATAGTCAGTGTTTTGACAAATCCTGGACCCCATGTTAAGAAGTAGTACGACTTCCTATGAGTACTACTTAAAACTTCAGGAAATTTAGTTTGCTCGGATCTAGAATAATGCTGGATTACTGTGGGATACAAAAAAAAAATGGAGGCTCCGAGACTAGCGTACACCATATTGGTATTACCAGTATCATTCCAGGTCCACTGCTACAAAGTATAAGAAATTCACAGCCCCACGATCCTCCCCTAAGATTAGCTACACTGCACTATCACTTATCCTGCTGCCTTTCCTCCCCCTCCAATCATGTAAGGCCTTGTAAGAGCGATTTAGCAATGAACATTTTTTTATTTTATTTTTTATTCTGGTTTATTGGGATTTGTAGGCAAAAAGATGAGAGATGAAAAGACTTTTATGGTCGTGAATTAATTAAATAATAGTTAAATGATCCAATCAATATTTCATTGACTAATGAAAACACCGGTCCCTACTGTTTTCCACATTGCATTATTTGTCAATGGTTTCCATAAAGAGTTTTTTTGATCTGATGAAAATGTTTTTGTCTGTAAGAACATTGGAAAATTATAGAATTTAGGATTTTTACTCATATTCATCATGTTAGGCATTGTGACTTTAGAAGACTGACTGGGTAAAAGCACTACCTCCTGTTACTAACTGTTACATCCGCAAGCAGATTAGGTTCATAATGGGGTAGATTTACTAATGTTGTCTTAAAATTAGAAAGCTTCGAATTATACTAGCTGCACCAAATTTATCACAGCGGCTCACGCTGGTTGATAAATTTAGTACATCTTTAGATAATACTGTCTAATTTTATACCACCTATTGGTTGTATTACTTTGGATCACTTTTTTTGCACCAAAAATTGGGTGCATCTTAAAGGCTACATACACCTTTTGAGGGGCATTTTTTTTTTTTTTTTAATAAACAGGTCAGTCAGTGTGTTTGGTGATACTATATAATTAGCCTTTATTAAAAATTTGTTTTCCTTTTTGAGATACAGCTGATTTGAATTCTTTATACACAGCAGCTGTATCTTTCGTTTTGACCTGAATCCGTCAGTCCGGCAGACCTGAGGGCTTCAGTGACAGCGGGTCCTGCCTGTCTCTGACATGCAGTATCCACCACTAATAGTTTAAATCTAGGTAATGAACTTAGATGGGATGGATAGCAGGTGGATCCTGTGTGTCAGAGACACGCAGGACCCGCTGCTACTGAAGCCATCTGTCCCGCATGCCTGATGGGTACAGGATTTAGCACTACATACAGCTGCTCTGTATGCAGAATACAGAACAGCTATATCTAAAAAAAAATGCCCCTCAAAGGTTAACACAGCCATTAAGCCATGGCCTCTTTTTTACTAAGCCATGCCCCCTTGACCAAGTGAGTCACAAAAAGTGTCTTAAACACTTTATAAATGCGGCACACGTCATGGGTGTGAGAATTCTGACTCAATTTGAATATTATAATACCCTTTCATCATGTAATAAATAAGAGTTATGAGGGGTAGAGGGAGGTGGAGGGAGGGAGATCAAGCGCTCTACCCATGAACTCAGCAGACTAATAACTATAAACTATATTTTTTGGTAGGCTTTATTAGCCAAATGGCACAATATTTTTATTGTGCCATTTGGACTATTGCTAGATTAGACCTGTCTCTGTAATATACTGCCCTTAAATTTAAGTTATTTGGAGCCTCCTGCCCCTTACTTAAAGTTCAGTCAACCACTATTAGATGTAGAAATATCACAGCAAAAAAACAAAACAATAATAATCCAAGAAATTGTCAGATAATTGTCAGAGAATCATGAACACTTTGCAATATTACACAGCCTTTTATTCCTGAACTTGCAATTTTTTGGTGTGAAATTATAAAATTCATTCAAACTTTATTTTTCATTCATTTTACATTTTAATATATATTTCAAATCAATAACTTGTAGCAAAAGAGCAAAAGGCTTCAGTTAAAAATAGAAGTGGTTAATCTTTGTGTGTTTGGCCTTTGAGGAGATACTATGTAATAAGTCTGTACGCCAAGCCAAGTAGGTTAACTCACCCAGCGCTGGTGCTGTGGGATTCCCCTTATTTTCTTCTGATATTGTTGTAATTTTATTTAGTACATGGTGGGATTTCCTATGGAAAGTGGATAAATGCTCACAAAGAAAATGTCCCAATATTATTAAATCAGTAGTTTGAGCAATAGCCAAAATGTTATGTTTATTTTACTTACCATAATATTGAAATTCTTCTATTCACCTAGGGCAGATAATTTTGCATACGTGTCAACAGGAAATGCAGCCATATTGGTTGTCACATTTACGTTATCTTCTCAGAAACTGATGACCTATTATGAGTAAGTTCTATGTATAACAAATTGATAATTTGCCAGCAGTTATTGAGAACATAATATAATATGGCTGCACTTCCTGTTGTTACGTCTTCAAAAATGTCTGCCACAAAAAATGCCACTATCTTAATAAGTAAAAAAACAGACATAATTACCAAATGTTGTCAACTGTTCTAATGTGGCTAATGTACTGTATGATTCTACATGAACTTAGTGTTAGGCTGGGTTCACACGACCTATTTTCAGGCGTAAACGAGGCGTATTATGCCTCGTTTTACGCCTGAAAATAGGGCTACAATACGTCGGCAAACATCTGCCCATTCATTTGAATGGGTTTGCCGACGTATTGTGCAGACGGCCTGTAATTTACGCGTCGTCGTTTGACAGCTGTCAAACGACGACACGTAAATGGACTGCCTCGGCAAAGAAGTGCAGGGCACTTCTTTGCCACGTAATTTGAGCTGTTCTTCATTGAACTCAATGAAGCACAGCTCAAGATTTACGAGCGTCTCAGACGGCTCGCAAAATGCGAGGAGGAGCATTTATGTGTAAAACGAGGCAGCTGTTAACAGTCTGTCTTTTCACACGTAAATGCCTCTCATCGGGTGAACATACCCTAATTAGTAAATGGACATACCTGAACCGGTTTTCTATGTTCTATTCCTCTCTAACATGATTGTGGTGATGTGAGTGTTATAATGATGATGATGATTGATGATGATGATGATGATGATGATGAATAAGACTTTGCCAACTTACAAGCACGGTCAAATAGAGGCTAACAAGTTTGGCTATCAACTTGGATGAGATCCAAACATTCAGGTCCATGGACAGGTAAATCCATGATGCTTGCTTCTCCTTTCAGAAGACTACTGCATATAATGATAGAAGCAATTATTTCCTATCACTTTCTGAACTGTCCCCAGTCTATAAACTATGCCAGGGGCATAGCTAGGGGCAGTTGGCTACTGTGGCGTGTGCTCCGTATGCTGGGTGCCACGGAGGGTGCTAACATGCTAATTTGCCTTCTCCCGGATATTTAAATACATGGATAGGGCAGTCAACTGAATGAATGCCCCGAATGAAGGAATGCCTAGTTATGTTCTGACTAATGCAATATTGCAAAAATTCAGAGTATTGACCAGATTCTCACAGTCTTATTATTTCCTCTGATTAAATATAGGGGTGTTTCTAAAATGCCTTTAGCCTTTGTTTTATAGTCACAGCCATGTTAAGTTAGAAGGTTGCTACCAAATCAAAGAAATACAACTAATATATTATTTTGTGCCTAGTGCAAGGCCCAAGGAGTACTGTGTCATGTACCGGCCCCTCAGGTGCTGCACTAGTGTGTCAGTTTTTCCTAAAATAGATGCCCACTGTTCCTTTGTGAAAGGTTATATAACTATGTAGCCAGATTAATTCCCAACATCCACAGTTTTAAATGTGCCTGAAAACACATCTATTTAGATAGGCCTATAACATTCCCTAATCGGATTCCTTTCCATGGTCCCTCTTTTAAATTAGTCATCAGAATAAGATTCCCTCACACTCCTTCACTTCATGTCCGTCATACATGATACTGGCTGGTGACCGGCTCATGCAGCTTTATGTTAACACCCCATGTGTATAAAAAAAAAATGGCTGGGCTATTGTACAGAACAGAGACTGTTACACTTTGTGTCTCCCTTATTTCCTCATAGATTGTAAGCTCTTGCGAGCAGGGTCCTCACTCCTCCTGTTTGAATTGTAAATTAACTTTGTCACCATGTAATGTCTGATATTGTCTATTTCATTTTCCCTCTAAATTGTAAAGTGCTGCGCAATATGTTGGCGCTATATAAATAAAGATTATTATTAGATTGCTAGCGTTAAATAAACTAGTTATTCCTTCTGAAATACTTTAGGCAGTAGTGGTATCATTGTAAACATACCCATCATGATGATCATGCAGACCCTGCCACTATCCCGCAGATCAAGAGCAGGACAACTTCTGTAGTACAAACAGCCGTCTAGCAGTGGACATCAGAGAGATCCGTATCAGTTATGGGAAGACTGCCCTGGTTCAATTGAAGGACATTAGAGTAAAAAATCTTTTGGATAAAAAAAAAATTAAAAAAAAAAAAAAAAACACAAGCATATTTTTTGCAATAAATAAATGTTTTTATAAATAGGTCCCAAGAAACAAAAGGATATAAAAATATTTGGTATATTTCCAACTGTAACTATTGGTACAATGTATTTTATATTAATTTATGATGATCAGTTTAGTTAATAATAAATAAATAAAAAAAATCTGCATTTTTCCCAAAATGAAAACAAAAATTATATAAATTAAACAATATCTATGTACCAAAACATGGTTCCTAAAAAAAAGTATAACTCATCCCACAAAAAAAAAGCTTCATACAGGTACATTGACCTATGTCAAAATGTTATAGCCTTAAGAAGATCGCACAGTTAAGTCACATTGAATAACATGTTTTAAGCATAAAAACAATAAAATATAGCTTTTCTATTTAAAGGCTATGTAAATCTTTAAATCACATTTTTTTAAATACATCTTTGGTTGATTGGTAATCTTATATATGGTCCCAAAAACTATGGAACATGGTTGCCACCCCAATCAGGAGTCATGCAAGCACAAACAATAATAGGGACATAAATAGGTTAAATTTCAAATTTTATTAAGTCCCTTAAAAATGAACAAATAAAGATAAGGAATAGATCAACATTAAACCAGTAGACACAAGAGCTTTGTAACACACAGGAATGAAAACCATAGGTATACAGCAGGATGATTATAACAAAGTATATTGGTGCAGATGACTCAATAGCTACCACTTTGGAAAGGAATATACTTGTGGATATCTCACTGAGAACATAATACTACAACTCCATAGTCCAAGTCAAAAAGAATAAACATTTCTGTATTGCAAGGAACAGTAATAGAACATGGGGTGCAGGATAGGTTACAAGTCTATAACCACTAACATAACCAATAGCTAAACATATACAAACATCGTGAGGTGGAATATAATGACTTACCGCCTCCTGAGGAAAACTTATGAGAAACGTGCGTCGAGGCGATCAGTGACACTGTTGACACTAAGCTTAGGAGATTTTCCATCTCATTATGTTTTTATCTTTTTAGCTATTGGTTATGTTAGTGGTTATAGACTTGTAACCTATCCTGCACCCCATGTTCTATTACTGTTCCTTGCAATACAGAAATGTTTATTCTTTTTGACTTGAACTATGGAGTTGTAGTATTATGTTCTCAGTGAGCTATCCACAAGTATATTCCTTTCCAAAGTGGTAGCTATTGAGTCATCTGTAATAATATACTGTGTTATATTCATCCAGCTGTATACCTATGGTTTACATTCCTGTGTCACAAAGCTCTTGTGTCTGCCAGTTTAATGTTGAACTATTCCCTATTTTTATTTGTTAATTTTTAACGGACTTAATAAAATGTGCAATTTAGTTGATTGGTGCAACTTTCTAAATAGTTTTTACTAAAAATTATTTTAACTTTTTGAGATACAGCTGCTATACAGAGCAGCTCTGTCTTTTGCTATGACCTGAATCCGTCAGTTAGGCGGACTGATCGGTTCAGTGTCAGCGGGTCCTGCGTGTCTCTGACACGCAGGATCCACCTGTAATCTATCACATCTAACTTATGAACTTAGATGTGATAGATTACAGGTGGATCCTGCGTGTCAGAGATACTCAGGACCTACTTTCACTGAACCTGTCAGTCCTGACGGGAGCAGGATTTAGCAAACGATACAGAACGATACATATAACTAGAGATAAGCGAACCGGGACAACCGAACCCGGTTTCGGTCCGAACATCGCAAAAAGTTCGGTTCGCAGCGAATCCGAACTTCACCGGGTTCGGCCGAACACGTTTTGACCGAACCCGGGCGGGCAGAAAAAACATTACAAAAATATTATACTAATTGGCAGCCACTTGTCTCTATCAATCACTGATAGAGAAAAGAGGCTGCTGATTAAAAATAAAATAAAAAGCATTTCATACGTACCCGGTCGTTGTCTTGGTGACGAGTCCCTCTTCTTCCTCCAGTCCGACCTTCTTTCCTGACGCGGCAGCCTGTGATTGGCTGCAGAGGCTGATGCAGCCTGTGATTGGGTGCAGCGGCCGCGGCAGCCTGCGATTGGCTGCAGAGGCCGCGGCAGCCTGTGATTGGCTGTAGCGGCGACATGGATGAAACGTCATCGCTGGAGGCCGGACAGGAGGAATGTAAGTATGACGTATTTTTTTTTATTTTTTATTACATTAAAATTGTATTTTCCTCGCGCCGAGCATGGTACTATCAAGGTTGCTGAAAGAGTTAGTGCAGCCCATTTACTCTTTCAGCACCCTGGACAGTACCATGCTCGGCGCACGGAAATTACAGGTTTGGTCAGAACTAGTTCGGTCCGAATCGAACTTTTTCGTGAAATTCGGCGAAGCAGCCGAACCGAACTTTTCATAAGTTCGCTCATCTCTACATATAACATATAATACAACATATAAAATTTTTATTTCAACCGCACTGTGAATATTAACCCTCTCTAAAATATTTAATAAAGGCTAATCAATGAGTTATGTGGGCCCCAAAATGGCACCATTGAAGAATATAACTCATCCCACAAAAAAAAGCCCTCATGAAGCTACATCAATGTAAAAATGAAAAACGTATGGCCCCTGGAATGTGGCAAATGTGCAAATGTAGTAAAATATAGAAAAATGATGCAATATATATGTGGTATTGCCGTAAAAGTAACCACCCATAGAATAAAGTTAAAATGTTATTCATACTGTACGATGAATCTAAAAAAAGGCTTAATTGCTGTTTTCTTCTCCCTCCCTTAAAAATGAATAAAAGTTAATTATTAAGTTACAGGTACCCAATAATGGTATCATTATAAAAATATAATGTGTCCCGTAAAAAAAACAAGTCCTCTTAGGGCTACGTCAACGGAAAAAAAAAAGTTATTGCTCTTAAAATGTGGTCAAGAAAAAAATAAAAATAAATGCTGTGTCCTGACGGTCCAATTAGGCTAGAAGGATACTTGAGGAATTAAGACCAACATTGTAGGTCCTCATGGGGTTAAAAGAAGAATAAGTAAATCTATCATGCTCTGAATTATTCAAGTTGGTTGCTATGATGACAATCGTCGTTTTATGTTACAGTACATCCTTATATATTCTCCGAAAGCGGAACACCACTGGGTTTTATTCGAATCACTTCTGCTGTGACTTCTTCCACTGTGTTTATGTGTTAGTTCCTAGCTACCGTCAGTAATGCCAGTCCTCATGCAGGCATTTTATCTTTAGCGCTAATCCTTAAAGAGCGAATTAGATACAGTTAGAATCTCCGCTGGCAGTGCTGTCCAACTGCTATGAAGTAAAGACATAAATAGCAATCTAAATAAATATTTCCAGCGTGTCTTCTAAAACTTTCAAGTTCTGCTGTGCTTGTCTTTCATGTCTCACGGTATAGGTTATGCAGATAATCTCCTATGGAAATCATAATGCGTAAAGTTTTCTTCCTGCACCAGAACAGTAAGATTATTCTTTTCAAGTACTGTAGATTGCCTCACACTCCAGGAAAGACAAGAGCCCGCGGCCCCTTCTCACTTGATCCTTTTCTTTCATTCTTATATTTTCTTAATCCTCAACATAATAAGATATTTCCAATTGATTTGCCGTAATGAATATTTCCTATGACTTTCCATCTAAGGAGAGCTAGCTAGAATTTTTCTACTTAATGAAAAACGAAATGTAATGTCAAACTTACATTTTTGATTTATATTTAAAAAATGGTTATAATATTTTTTTATAACTTGCCTAAGGTTAATATAGCAGAAATGATGGGTTCATTATCTAACATTTAGATTTCCTTTTATGAAAAACGAGAGGTAGTGACTGTGTGATTTTCTTGCTGTGTGTTTAGAGAGCATTTTAAGTAAGTTAAATATGCCTTTTTTAAGGATTTACTGGCATTGAATAACTAGGAAGTTTCTCTTTAAGTTTTAAGGGAATTATATTAATATTATATTTGAACTCGTTTATGCCATAATCATCAAATGCTACATTTCAATGTTCAATATGCGTTTAGTTATGTATAAAAATTCTCCCTCATAAAATAAATTATTAAAAATATAAATCTTTGCGTTGTCCCCTACTTTCAAGTTGTTAAAACTTCTATACAGCTTTTTTTTTCTTAATCATATCCATTTTTGGGACAGCTGAGTGCAATGGTATAGATACCATAGAGGCAAATCATGTGGCTGTAATGGTGCCTTCTATACCAGGTTGGCTGCATCCCTTATTTAAAGGGCTAAAATAGACAATTTAAAAAGTTTGGTGTATGCAGGATTTTCTTCAAGGTTCTGTTATAGGTAATGCATAGGAAGCGCTAATACACACACAAGTAAATGCATACTCAATCACACAATGAATTCCCTCATTTGATGATCTAAAATTTTGGAGGATACTTAAAACTCAGCTTGATTGTAAAATATTACAAAAAGACCTACATAAGCTGGCAGCATGAACAAAAACATGGCAGATGACTTTTAATGTTGATAAATGTAATGCACCTAGGTGCCAATAATTGCTGCATCACTAAATATATATTAAATGGAATAAATATAGTGATAGCAGAAAAAGAGAAGAACTTGGAAATTTTGGTTACAAGTAAGCTAAGCAGCAGTACTCAATGTCAAGCAGCAGCTGCAAAAGCAATGATTTTAGAGTGTTTAAAAAGAGAGATAAAAACCTGTGATCCCAATGTAATATGATCCCTCTATAAACCTCTTGTAAGACCATATCTCGAATATGGGATCCAGTTTTGGACTTCAGAAAGGATATAGGAGAGCTGTAGAGGGCTCAAAGGTGGGCAACTAGTTATTGATTGGGATGGAAGATCTCTCTATTAAAAATGAGTCTGGTAAAATTTGGTTTGTTCAACTTGGAAAAAAAGATGTCTTAGAGGTGATCTCATTTGCAGTTATAAGTATATTTTCCAAGGACTTACAAAGGACCAGGGGACATTCATTATGTGTGGAGGAAAGGAGATCTAGAGATCAATATAGGAGGGTGTTTATTACAGTTAAAGTAGTCAAACTATGGAATGCCCCACCCCAAGAGGTAGTAATGGCAGATACCATGTCAGCATTTAACTGGTTCCCGACCGCTGGCTGTATTTTTACGGCCTGCGGTCAGGGTCCTTAAAACCCGAGCCATAGACTTTTTACGGCTCGGGTTTTAACTTGCTGCCCGCGCGATCGGGCAGCTGAATGTCGGGTCTCCGGCTGTCAGTGACTGCCGGGGACCCTGAGGAGAAGATAGAAGCAGCTTTAGCTGCTTCTGTCTTCTCCGATGTCTTTTTACACAGCGCTCAATGAACGCTGTGTATAGGAATAGAGGCAGCAGCCGCGCCGCTGTCTCTATTCCTCCCGGTGATCATGTGACTGGTCACATGATCGCCGGGTGCTGTTACTGACAGACTGCTGCTGGGTCTAACAAGACCCAGCACAGCCCTATTAGTGACAATCGTCACTATGAGAGGGCTGATTTCCCTTGTAACTGGGGCTGCTGTGCAGCTCCAGTTACAGTGGAAAAACATGGTGTAAAAGAAAGAAAACAAATATATAAAGTTCCCCAAAGGTCTTTTTTGACTTTTGGGGGACAGACCATAGTAATAAAAAAAATAATAAAGTAAAGTGCAAAAAAAAATGTAATAATAAATACACATAAAATACCCACCCCCAAAAAAAAACAGTTCCCCCTGCCAATCATTGTTGTAACGCTAGCGCTGACCCAATTACTCTAATATAGACATGTAATATATTAAAATTTACCGTAGACAATGACGATCACAAATAAAAGGTCTATTTTAGGGTAAAACTATTTTATTACCAAAAAAAAATAGCTGAAACTTGAAAAAGCTTATTTTTTTACTATTATTTTCAAACTTTATGAATAAAAATTCTAAAATAGCAAAAAAGGTGTGTATAAAAATGATAAAAAATGAAACCTGCATTGTCTATGGAAAAAACGTCGCAAAAATCACGTCGTTAGCCCAACAAATAAAAAAGTTATAGCCATTTAACTAACGCGTGCTAAAAAGGGCTAAACGATGTCTGGTCCTGAAGGCGCAAAATAGCCCGGTCCTGAACTGGTTAAATAAGGGCTAGATATTTATTTACTGACAAATGGCATTGAGGGTTATAATAGACCTTGCAATGAATGGTGCATAATTGATCGGGAAGGGTTGAACTTGATGGACCTGTGTCATTTTTAAACCTATGTAACTATTTAATTATTAAAAAAAAATGAAAAAACCCAGTTGAATGCCCTATTTACCACATTGCTTGAGAAAGGCTGGATATGTGGGCTGAAACATCGCACTTATATGGGTGAATAAAATATCACTTGTTCACTGCAACTTGAATGGAGTGCTGCCTATTGTTCTGAGAGCTGTATTTAATTATAAAGTGATGAAATAATATCACCATAGGGTACACCTAAATAACGCTGCCACAGTGTTCAAATAAATAATATTGCTATACAGATGTAGTGATCTTTAACTTGATCTTTAACGATTAAATACACAGTAGCAAGAAACTTTAACTTGAATTTTTCAATGGTTTTCAATGTCTAAAGTGAAAAGTTATCACACTGCAACAAGTTATCAAAGTCAAGAAAAGGATTGCTACATCTGTCCAGTTTACAATTAGCACTCCCATATAGTGATAACCAGAGTGCCCCCAAAGACAGAGCCATCAGAATATCCTACTTAATAGCATTATAATAGCCAGCGGAGTCTTCTTTCATAAACCGTGGCACCTAAATGCCCCCATAAAATGTATAAAGCTTCTATTAGTCAGTGTATTTGAAGTTCTTAGCTCCTCCTAGTGGCAACCGCCAAACAATACTACCAGACATACATATAGTGGTATTTTTTAATTTTTGTTCAGGAAAATATATACAAAAAAAATTGGATGGAATCGAAATACTTTGAAAGAAATTATCATGTAATTTTGTAAATTCTATAACTGACCTAATATGCCGATCTCCTTGGGTTTACAGTGCCAGGTCTTCTTTTTTTTTTTTCTTCAATTATACTTTAATACTGTTTTCAAAACCATTGGCTTAACAGCTTCTTTTTAATTTTTCTTTTTGTTTTGACGGTCCAGTTCCGCATCAATAACAGATAAATATACAACAAAAGCTAGGGTTCATACCATAGAGACAGACCTTACGACTGCTACAGGGCCCTTTGAGGGAGGTTAATCACATCCCCTTTGTTGCTATAACCTGTGTAGGACTCAACTCTACCAGCAAAGGACTAGGGAATGGGCCCAAGGGTCATTGAAAGGGAAGTAAACGTTCGGTAATCTGTTCTGTTCATAGCCATAATGGGAGGCTCATTTTGATCCTGTGGGACCCTAACTCTTTGATGTATGCCCCTGATAACATCTCCCTTATATGAAGTAATGGTTATGTATTTTATGAGTTTCTTTCATAACGTTAACTTTTTATTAATTATATTGCTCATTTTTGTATTAATCATGAACACCGTTTTTTCCCGAGTTTTAGTATATAGTCATATTGTAGACTAGAAGTGAGGAGAAGAGCACAGGCAACAGTCATTTATTTCAAGGGGATTTTTATCACAAATTGAGAATTCAAAACTAGTTAGTCCAATTAATCTCTTAGAAAGCCATAGAGGCAATCATACATAAACATAGCAGGATCATTTTACTTTAAGTCCTTCGGATACATTTAGGATAGACCTATGAAAATGATTGACTCATCACAGTATGGTATTAAAGTTAATCTTCTGCCCCGATGAAATTTTGTACAGTGAGATCTTTAATACAATGATACCATTTAGAAATAAATGTTACCGAATCCTTCAAAATAAATTAGAAGACTCTGAAGTACTCTTATAGAACGTTCAATTAATAACACCTTAACGCTAGGCGTCTTTTGTTATTAATAGTGTAAACAGGCACTTAATAATCACAGCAAAGCACCAGATCGGGGTCTCAATGGGTTCCAAAAAGAAAATGTTAATATTCAGATTGTGTTTCAAGTATGCATCTGATTTTTATTTCATTAAAAATTGGACACAGTTTATTAAAGGTTTATTAATTCAAATGAAAAGAACCCTCCAGGCAAAACATATAAACTGTGTTACAACTAGTGCAGCATCTAGCGGGGAAACGAATCCCTGTGTCATGCACTGCCCCTCAGGCCCGGCCTTAGGTATAGCAAAGTGAATTCTATTTGCCAAGAGTATTCCTTTAATTTCAAAATGGCACTTTAAAGTATTTGTATTAAATGTAATACAGGTCTATCCGCAGAATGAACACAATCAGAATAATGAATATAGAACATAAAAGCTTTTAGAAGGGCAGTACTGAGCATAGCTCCATCGTATGATTTTCAATTTTATTTTATTTTTTGCAATAAATCATGACACAATGTTCAGAGTATTAAAGTTGCTATGAATATGACTTTTATTGGACGACTTCCTTATATGCAGTATTATCTCCTGTGTAATTTTATGGGTTTGGCTTCGGATGATTCCTTCTTAGGGTGTTACAGTTTTGCCGCGTTTTTTGGCAAAACAGGACATTTTCAGGATTCAGTAGCGGTAGCTTGGAGTTATGCGTCCGCTTACATCTTCGGCCAGGACAAGTCTATGCTTAAATAGGTTCAATATTATTTAGCTATTCATTTCTTAAAGTATTTTATACATACAAAGCCCCTTAAAGGGTAACTAAACGTTCACCAAACTCATGACATGTCATAGTAACAGGTCAGAAGTTTTGATTGGTGGGGGTCCGAGCACTGAGACCCCCACCAATCGCTAAAAGAAAGCGACAGAAGAGCTTGTGTGAGCGCTCAGCCAATTAGTTTCTGTTTGCCATTTCCGGAAATCAATGTAGCGGTGTACGGACTCAATAGAAAGTCTATAAGCCCGTACTCCGCTACATCGGCTTTCCGGGAAAAGCCGAACAGAAACTTAGCTGCTGAGCACCCACACGAGTGCTTCTGCCGCTTTGTTTTAGCGATTTGTGGCAGTCTCAGTGCTCGGTCACTCACCAATCAAAACTTTTGACATGTCACTTTGACATGTCAGAAGTTTGTTGAAGGTTTATTTTAACCTTTAATAGACATAGCATTCTGACTGCCTGCAGCCACCACAAGAGGGAGGTTAGAATTTCTGCAATCATTGAACATAACTACTAATTTTAAACTGAGCACTGACTGCTATACTGATATATTAAGTAATAATTAGAACAGAAAGTGCATGATAAAAAAAGAGGACAGTCATTTTAGACGATGATTCAAGATTCTATATCTGGCTGCTAGACAA
Organism: Rhinoderma darwinii; assembly: GCF_050947455.1. Taxonomy (NCBI): domain Eukaryota; kingdom Metazoa; phylum Chordata; class Amphibia; order Anura; family Rhinodermatidae; genus Rhinoderma; species Rhinoderma darwinii. The sequence goes on along the minus strand of NC_134696.1, from coordinate 36,434,323 downwards.
GTGACAACTACACAGACAGCTGCAGCTCTGACTGAAGGGTAGGAATATCCATAATAGTGGTGGTAGTATTAGTGGGTATAGAATTTTCAGGGTTCTATGGGTGCACATGTAATTATGACATGTAATTACCAATAACAAATAATTACAAAAACTCATCTATTCTATAAAGTTGTTTGGATGCTGATGATCAGGTTAATTCATTTCAGTTACAGACGCAAAACACACATAAAAGATGAGGAAAATACGTGACAATGCAGCGTTATTGATGTACTGCGTACAGTTGGGACTTCCAAAGACATATTACAATTATTATTAACTTGGAAGTTGACAGTGCTGGCATCTTGGGTCTTTCACCTTTTACAAATTGCTCTGCTCCCATTCTTTGAAGTGATTCTCCTATTTCAGTTGTTTGGGTCGATATACTACATTTCTAAGAATAATTTTTTTAGAAGTCAGCCCAAAGCTGCAGCTGGAGAAGAAACTGAATGTTCTTGTTGGAGAGGACATGATCGTTTCAGAAGACCTAACACTGATCAAAAGAACTAAAAAGGATTAACAACTTTTTGCAATATATAGAGATTTGTAGAGACAATTCTAAAGAAAGACAGCATGGTGGTTCAGTGTCAGCACTTTAGGCACTTTAGCCGACCCCTGTCCTACTTGGGTGGCCCGATTGCCCGACTTTTACTGTAACTCTTATAGGAATGAATGTAGAGAGCCGTGCATATGCACAGCCGCCTATCCTTTTACCAGGCGGGATGGTTACGGGGGGGGGGGTCAGGGGGTTCTTGGTCTAGGGATAGGTGCAGGTCCCAGATCTGGGAACCTCATCTATTGGACATTTATGGCGTATTCCGTGGATATGCAATAAATGTTTAAGTTGAAATACCCGAGTAATAATTACATTTTAATAATAACAGGAACACATTATTTTTTCTACTGATTCAGCTGGTAGAGGAGAGCAGGACCGCTACGCAGCACCGCACTGCCAGGGCAGGGTAAGCAGAAGATTTGGCAGCTGAGCTTAAAATCCCTGTATGCCCAACTACATACGAGGATTTGTATGCATAGTTCTCTGTTCAGACTTACGTTACTTCTTCTCTGTCAGATTTATGTTGCCTTATAATGGCAGAATAGTAATAAAAATCAAATACCTGATGGATTTTGATGGCTCATAATGGGTCATATCAGATGAGATCACAAATCCTGCTAAAAATGGGAGACCTGATACCAGTGTGAACAAAGCCTTATTTTGTAGGGGAGGGGCAACAAACTAAAATTTTGCCCCTGTTGAAAGAAAGCCTAGCTTTGTGCCCAACTACAGTAGTTCCACAAACAAACAATGCATAGCATTGACTACAATGGAGACCACGTCATGCTGAACATTGTATGAATGCTGCATGTCCCCTCCGTGAACGGCGATGAATGGCCTAGAAAGAACCTCTTTCCTGATGGTCTCAAATTAACGCTGCTCAAACCGGACATCAGCTTTTAAGACCCTCCCTTTTTATATGAATATTCTACAAAACCTTTTGTGAATCAAATAAACATTTGATCCTGGTATGATATTTTTTTCATGAGTATACCATGCATAAAGAAGTATTTATAACTACACAACTTGTCTACAAAGATAAGACATTTATTAAATCTGATGTGCTCCATTTTTGTATGTGCCAATGTATCAACATTCATTAATGACCCAGTCAGGCATCTCATCTGTTCACAAATGGATCTTCTGCTACAATCAATAGATAAATGCATAATCTCATCAAACATATTGTAACAACAAGTTAAAATCTGGCGGCCGGCTGAAAAATATAACCATAGGTCACATAGAGTGATTATTTTCCCAGCAATGCAAACAACAATGTTAACAAATTGGAACTGAAAATGCTATCTTGATGTAAAAGAAATCACGTGGGTTCATATAAAAGATTAGGTATGAATGGAAATGTTTTAATTGCATCCTTGGTCTCCTTATAACCTTTTTAACCCCTTAATGACAATTTTTGTTTTTTCATTTTCGTTTTTTCCTCCCCGCCTTCCAAAAGCCCTAACTTTCTTTATTTTTCAGTCAACGTAGTCATATGAAGAAGTTTTTTGTGGGAAAAGTTGTAGTTTAATGTACCATACAATGCACAGGGAAACAAAAAAAACTAAATATTTGTGGGGTGAAAAGGGAAAAAAATCAGCAATGCTGCCTTTGGGTTTCATTTTTATGGCAATCATTGCGTGGTAAAAACAACATATTTACTTTCTTAAATGGGTTCATGCGATTACGGCGATACCAATTTGATATAGTCTATCACCACTTTTACAAAGGAAAAACTATTTGTTAAAGATAAAAGGTGCTTTGTGTCACCACATTCTGAGAGCCAAAACTTTTCTTTCCTGTCGATTGACTGATGTGAAGGTTTATTTGTTGCAGGGCAAACGTTCGTTTTTATTGGTACCATTTTGGGCTACATGTGACTTTTTAATCACTTTTTATTCCATTTTTTTGGGGAGCTAAAGTGACCAAAAGACAGCCATTCCAACAGGTTATTTTTTATTTATTTTTTTCACAGCCTTTACCGTGTGGATTAAATACAGCTATATTGCAATTGTTCAGACTTTTACGGATGTGGCAATACCAGTTATGTTAATTTTTGTTTTTTTCCATAGAGGAAAAAAGGTAAACATATTTTTTTACTTTTAATATATAACGTGATCTTTGATTCTGCTTGTTGCAGTGAAGTGTTGGCTGTCTTACACAGCTGACACCCACTGAGTATGGAGTGTGCTCAGCCCGTGAGCATGTTCCATACTTCCCTTAAACGCTGTACCTGTACGTGATAATGCGTTAAGGGGTTAAAGTTGGCTTTAACAATGTGGTATATTTGGTCGTTTATCAAGTAATTAAGTATGGGGCAGTCGAAAGGGAGTATGACTGCATGATTAGATTACACAGGGTTTGTTTGTAGTCTTTAACTTTTGAGACACATAGTTCTGCATAGGAGCTGTATACACAATACATGTGTTTAATCTAAACCTCTCCACTGAAGTGTATGAAGAATGCAGCGACTAGGAATCGGCAAACAGGGTTCACTAGACCCCTGTTCTATAGAGGTTTCCAAAGGTGAGATTGAAAATGGAAAAAAAAACCTCCTATTATATTATTTGAATTGTCAGTTCTTGCCCAGGTGTACACCACCAAAATAAGTCAGAAATTATGGGTATGGGAAAAAGAAGAAAAAGGGGTAAGAAAATTATATATTAGGTCGCAACGTAATATATAATTTTTTTGCCTCTTTTTCTTCTTTTCCCATACCTATAATTTCTATTCCAGAGGTGAGACTCACACCTATCAGCCATTTATGGCATATCCGGTGCCTAAAATAGGAATACCTCTTTAACATAGTGGCTGATGAATGCAGTATGTTCTGACAAATGACAAAAAGAACAACTTACGATTCAACCTCACATAATTACCTAATAATATTTTCATTATACATATGAATATATAATGTGCTTTTGTTAAGCAGGCAGTGGTACTGGTAATTAATACAAGCTGAACGTACCACTACTCCTTACTGCTCCCACCTATATTGTAATAGTCTTTAAAAACAGAATAGGTTCATCAGATCAACTGAGTTGTAAGACCATTTTGTCATTATTTATAGTCTTGTGGGTAATTCATTACACTTAATCCTCTCACTTAAGGACATTACATAAATTGCCTTGGTTGAACATGTCCACAGAAATACACATGCTGAAAAAATGTTCCTATCAATCTGTTGGACTAAGAAACTCTTATATTGAGTCGACATCGCCTAATGCCCTAACAGGGCATATGGATGTCATAGAGGGGGTTACACATGCTCAGGACCACCTTCTAGAGCAGAGAGTCGCTAAAAAGTAGCAGCTCTTGCTGTGGCATAACCCCGACCCATTTGAATGGATGCAATGTCTGTATAATACATACTGAAACAGTAATATGCTGCAGGGAAAATGAGCAGCAAATTCCCTGGCAGCATCAACTGATTGACGGGGGACTTAGGAGCCAAATTGATCAGCCGATTTCCACGACTGCTCTCATAGAGCAAAGAGTTGTATGTGATGAGACAATCCCTTATTTTTACTTATCATTATTATGACCTGGAAGAGTAATAACCCCAATAAACTTGTTATCCTTTATTATCAATAAGTGAATATTACCAGGACCGTAACAAGTAAACCTAGTTCCCTATAGCATATAATTTTGAATTGGGCCCACTCTACCTACAATACCATGACCACTGTCAGAAGAAATTGAGTTTACGGTCTACCAGCAATCTGCATAACATTTTCCTCTGCTACACTACTTATTTTTTCCATAATTTTAAGATACTTGTTGCCCTAAAATCGTAAATTAATGGCACGAGTGTTTCGCTATGATTAGCAAAGGCAGTTGACACGTGACGCTAATGGAATGTTCTCTTAAAGTCCTTCATAGAACTTATATGGTTCCATCTAGAATTCACCAATTCTACCCTGAAGTCTTCCCTTTCAGTTTTAGAGGATGTCAAGTGTCAGGAGCTACTTTAAATATATGGTGGTCTTGTCTGAAAGTGAAACCCTTTTGGGAGTCTATAAAATGTTTCCTTAATCAGATATTTTTGAGATAATGTTACAACTGCAACAGCTTTTCTGCTGGGAAATAGAACCACCTGGTTTCTCATATGCCTAATACAATATATCCTCATGGCTAGAATACATATTGCCACTAAATGGAGAACATATGTCCTCCGGGTCTCGAAGATGATCAATATATTTAATAGGATATTTCTCTTTAAAAAAAAATAACGCGACTCTTGCTGACACTTGAAATTACTGCGACAAAGTATGGGCGCCATGGGTAGCTAGTGCTCAGACTCCTAGCCTTACCTATTACTTAGAACTTTAATGTTAATGCTCGATACCCCCACCATTTTCTTGTTTATTCTTCTCTAAGGGGAATAGACTAGACGGAAAGGTGGTGGGGAGAGAAGTAGCCAAATAAAGGGTACAGTAGAGGAAATCTCTTCAAGGGACGTGTCTTTTTTTCACTATTTCTCTTATGCACACGTATGGACCTAGCTGACTGGTTATATGATGTTTTCTTTTTTTCCCCTTTTTTATTATTTATTTCTATTTCTCTGTTCTTTTTGAACTAATTATTGTCTATTTTTTACGCAATATTGTTTCAAATTTATGTGACACTTAAGTATGCTGTTTTTTGTATCATACACATGATGGACAATAATTCTTGTTTGCCATAATATATGATGTACAGTATACATTCAAACAACGTTTGTAATTTTGTTCACATACCTTTCAATAAATAACTTTTGAGACTAATACTTAAATTCATCCCGGTTTCAAAAAATAATTCAATTTGTTTCAAGATTTCATGAGAACTTGTAACCTCAACCCTTTCACCCTCCTTCTTATAGCAGGTAATTTTTATGTCACATAATAAAAGTCTATTTATAGCAACCTATTTTCTTTGTTATCTTCACACACATCTGTTGCTGGTATGAATGTACTGTATAAGTCTCTTACAGTTTTTCTGGTTTTCAGCCTCTCGGAACCTTAATTCCCTTTCATCAGATAAACATCTGCACTATTGATTTTCTGTTCTTCTGTCTCTTTCTACTTCTTAGGTGGTTGGCGAGTGGAGGTTCAGTCGGATCCACTGTGATATCTTTGTCACCCTTGATGTTATGATGTGTACAGCAAGTATCCTTAATCTCTGTGCCATCAGCATTGACAGGTAAGAAACATTGGGTGAGATTGCTCTTCTGGTTTGACAATAGTGACTCTATATGGTGAGCATATTCTATAAAAAGGAACACTTATTATGACCATAGTGACATATTAAAGTTACAGATAAAGAGCTTCTCAGATATTTTATCCTTTTAGGTATGTTTAGAGTAAAGATAGAGCTTCATTTATAGAAGAGAAATGACTATCTAATGTCCTTCAAACAAATAAACTATCTAGAAACTATAGACATAGGTTGACTTTCAAAGTTTACCCTGGATTAATGTGTGTGCCAAACCTGTGGTTGTTCTGCTGCCCATTTGCACATGCAAATCAATCAAGTTTATTTTTACGTTCATAGATCTTGATTTTGACGTTTTTTGACCATGAATAAAAATCAATGCAACCTTAAAAGGGAATTCAGAGCTGAATGAAGGTTGATGAAGACCCTTTCAAAGCCCTATATAAAAGAGATGGTGTGCATCCCTTTACACTGAAGTCTAGGAGAGTATTGGCAACAGCCAAGCTAGCAACTCCCTTAGACTTTAAAAGAGAAAACCACACACATGCATGACCACCTCTCAACGTCTTCTTATTTTGATTGCTAAGCATCTATTTTCCTGAGAGGAGGGGATATACAGTAAGAGGTGATCAGTATATAAATGTCCAATATAAAGTGATTGCCAAGGATGTAACAAGAATATGCTTGAAGTAAAAGGCTGCCTGTGCAGCGTGGGTGGGTGGTGGAAGCCCCTTGGGTCCTTAAGGTGGTGAAGATCCAGCAAAGGGATTCAAACTTAAATTATACCTGGACATATTGCTGAGACATTTTAGAAGACTACTTGCATGAGGGTCCATAAGCTTGGATCATCCAACTTCCAGGGCAATGTGTAAAAATTCCAAGAAAGGGTTTAATTGGATAATCTGATTTACAGAAATATCCATTCAGCACCTAAGGAATAAACTAGTGCAGTGCAAATTTTATTAATTAGTGAGGTTCCTACAGTACTTTACAGAACACACCCAATGTTATCTACAGTGAAGGAAATAAGTATTTGATCCCTTGCTGAATTTGTAAGTTTGCCCACTGTCAAAGACATGAACAGTCTAGAATTTTTAGGCTAGGTTAATTTTACCAGTGAGAGACAGATTATATTTAAAAAAAAACAGAATATCACATTGTCAAAATTATATATATTTATTTGCATTGTGCACAGAGAAATAAGTATTTGATCCCTTTGGCAAACAAGACTTAATACTTGGTGGCAAAACCCTTGTTGGCAAGCACAGCAGTCAGACGTTTTTTTGTAGTTGATGATGAGGTTTGCACACATGTTAGATGGAATTTTGGCCCACTCCTCTTTGCAGATCATCTGTAAATCATTAAGATTTCGAGGCTGTCGCTTGGCAACTCGGATCTTCAGCTCCCTCTATAAGTTTTCGATGGGATTAAGGTCTGGAGACTGGCCAGGCCACTCCATGACCTTAATGTGCTTCTTTTTGAGCCACTCCTTTGTTGCCTTGGCTGTATGTTTCGGGTCATTGTCGTGCTGGAAGACCCAGCCACGAGCCATTTTTAATGTCCTGGTGGAGGGAAGGAGGTTGTCACTCAGGATTTGACGGTACATGGCTCCATCCATTCTCCCATTGATGCGGTGAAGTAGTCCTGTGCCCTTAGCAGAGAAACACCCCCAAAACATAATGTTTCCACCCCCATGCTTGACAGTGGGGATGGTGTTCTTTGGGTCACAGGCAGCATTTCTCTTCCTCCAAACACGGCGAGTTGAGTTAATGCCAAAGAGCTCAATTTTAGTCTCATCTGAACACAGCACCTTCTCCCAATCACTCTCAGAATCATCCAGATGTTCATTTGCAAACTTCAGACGGGCCTGTACATGTGCCTTCTTGAGCAGGGGGACCTTGCGGGCACTGTAGGATTTTAATCCATTACGGCGTAATGTGTTACCAATGGTTTTCTTGGTGACTGTGGTCCCAGCTGCCTTGAGATCATTAACAAGTTCCCCCGTGTAGTTTTCGGCTGAGCTCTCACCTTCCTCAGGATCAAGGATACCCCACGAGGTGAGATTTTGCATGGAGCCCCAGATCGATGTCGATTGACAGTCATTTTGTATGTCTTCCATTTTCTTACTATTGCACCAACAGTTGTCTCCTTCTCACCCAGCATCTTACTTATGGTTTTGTAGCCCATTCCAGCCTTGTGCAGGTCTATGATCTTGTCCCTGACATCCTTAGAAAGCTCTTTGGTGTTGCCCATGTTGTAGAGGTTAGAGTCAGACTGATTAATTGAGTCTGTGGACAGGAGTCTTTTATACAGGTGACCATGTAAGACAGCTGTCTTTAATGCAGGCACCAAGTTGATTTGGAGCGTGTAACTGGTCTGGAGGAGGCTGAACTCTTAATGGTTGGTAGGGGATCAAATACTTATTTCTCTGTGCACAATGCAAATAAATATATATCATTTTGACTATGTGATTTTCTTTTTTTTTTTTTATATAATCTATCTCTCACTGGTAAAATTAACCTAGCCTAAAAATTCTAGACTGTTCATGACTTTGACAGTGGGCAAACTTACAAAATCAGCAAGGGATCAAATACTTATTTCCTTCACTGTACATTTAATATAGAATTACATGAAATAACTAAAAATTGAATTACCATTTATTAATATAATAATGATTAATATAATCCAGTCTCCACGGATTGACAATATCGATTCCAGTCTCCCTGGAACATTTTCAATATTGGGGACATAAAATTGTTATGGAGAATAAAATGAAACGAAGAGCAAGAAGTGTGAAAAAAACGGGAAGGAAGTGTGAGCCAAGGGAGGCATGGCTGCAGGACAACATCATTGGCATCCAAGCAGTACTCAAAAAGGCCCTGTTGGCGGAAGTGTAGTACATATCACCCTGTGGGATGAGGCGGATAAAAAGATTGAGGAACTGTCAGACAAAGAGTGATATCTTCCATGTGCATAATAACATTGACCCTCGAGAATCAATGCTTAACAGAAGGGGATCCCTGTTCTTTCATAGAATCGAGACGCAAGAGCTGTCAGTGTTCACTAGGTGTCTGAGCAAAAAGTTCTTGTATCGAGTCAAAAAGGGAGAGAACTGTAAAAGTGCATTATTTTAAGAAACTACAACAAGACCTGTAGATACAACAATTTTGTATTGACATTCTACAAAAATCTTGCTTCTTTGTAATGGTAAATGGAATTGCACCACAGTCACACAGTTTTCAATGCCATTTAAATCAGGGCTCATGCTGAATGCATCCACTTACTTTAATATAAATCCATGTGAAACTTATCCTGAATATACAATGCAACCCAGGAATTAAATGGCAGCACAGGTATTAAACCACTACATGTAGAGGATACTGCTGACTGAGGCAGGTCTATCAATTCAATAGGAAGATTTCTGTAGTCTTAGATACTGTATAAAGGAAATAGACAAGAACATTGTAACTCACTGAACTTCTTAATTAATACATCAATTAAAGATATGAAAATTGCATATTTTCTGTAAATTGTAATTTATACTGTATCCTTATATTGGGATTGCCATTCAAATTAATCAAGATATACATTGCTGGATAATAATAGTTCACAAGAGTGACTAACATCCAGATTAAAATGGAGCGCTTAATCTTATATGTTTTTCGTACATTACGCTCCTATTTCTTAACATCTAACTCTAGAGCATAGATTTCTGGCTATAAACAAATATAAAAACATAGACAGTTACAAATCAACAGTTTCTTATTAGTGCTAAGTTGGCGCCAGATGTTAGGGTATTTTTTAAACAAGTTGCCATCTCGAGGCTGGAAGAGAGCCACTGCATTATGTTTAGATGCTTTCCTTCCATTGTATAGACTTATAGTTAGTTATTTTGTAAAAAAAAGCTACATGGATGGAAAAAATATGTAACATAATTCTAAAATATTTATGCAGATAGTTTGTTCTGTATGTAAAAAAGTTTAAATAGAAAGCACAGCACTATACAAAGTGCAGGGGTATGTCCTAGCTATCAAAGACATGACAGCAGAGATGAGACAATGATGGGGGAAATTGGGGTGTGTAATAAAACATTACAGCTTGGTTACATACCATAGGTCATCAGTATGTAAAACCTTCCCGTGCCCGGACAACCCTTTTAAAGAGGATCTGCCACTAGTTTATTAATGCCCTATCTTTTAACTAATCCAATAGGCGCTATGATGCTAATAACTACAGTGTATTTTTTTTCCAACAATGTTTATTATTTGCAGTTATGAGCATTTTTCTAAATATGCCAATTTGGCTTTACTTGCCAAATAGGACGGTGTAATGTTTTCTGTATGATGCTGTCCAATCAGCGTCATAGAATTCTCCTCTTCCCTGCCCAGCAACACAGCGTGACCATATAGTACACAGCTTCCCTTCCCGATGTGTATTCAACTGGCGATATCTCCGGTTGTTTCATAGCTAGAACTGCGATCCTGGTGCCATATGAAAGACTAGAATCTCCCCTTTCATATGACACTGTTCTAGGTGGTCCACAGCCCGAGATATGGCTATTTGAAGTGATCCCCCTTCCCTTCAGCCTCAGTCTCTCAGACTGTGTGAAGCAGCTTCTTGCTGATAGGACAGGTCAGAGGCTGTGAGGTAGCTCCACCTCAGGAGAATCACTGGTGTTGACACCCACTTGTCTAGTATAGCCTCATTTGCATATTTAGAAAAAATCTCATAACCTTTAAAATAATAAACTTATTGGGACACAATTTTCACTAGCATTATCAGTGTGGCAGCGCCTATTAGATTAGCCAGGAGATTGGGCATTACTAAACTAGTGACAGATCCTCTTTAAGTATATTGAAAAATTAAGTATAGGAATCTGAGTATAAAGGTCATTTAAATAAAATGTCTTTTCACCAACCCAGGCTAGTACTATAACAATATAGCAACCAGCAAAAGTAGCACCCCACCCCACTTACCTTTTTAGGCAGTGTTTTCTATCATTTCAGCTTACCTAAAACCTCCATACCGCCATATCGTACCAAGATTAGAGTTGAATGAATTTCTTAAAATGTGTATCAGATTCAATTTGATTAATTCGTCTGTCAGATTTTATTCAGTCTGAATAAATTTATTGCGAATTGCAAGTGCCCCGATTTCCCTGTAAACTTGTGCATGACTCTCTGATGTCTTCTAGGACTGTAGCCAACACTTTTCAAGCTCTTTAACGTCAAGCCAGTGTTAGTAATGTCATCCACCTATACCCCACATGTTTGACTGTGCTAGAGAGTAAGGGATAACCGCTGTGCATTTTAGGAAGTCTGTCTGTAAGGTATTATGGGTAAGCCCGCCCAATATCATGTGATCCTATTTCTAATCTGTAAAATGGTTACGGGAGAGACTGGCGCTCACCACTGGCCGCCATTTTGTACTGATTTGTGCACCACAAACCACAAAAGTTTTGGATTTTAACCCCTTAAGGACACGGCCAATTTTAGCCTTGAGGACAGAGCAATTTTTTTTACATTTCCCTCTTTGCATCCCGACGCTCATAACGCTTTTATTTTTTGTACGACGTAGTTGTATGAGACTTTGTTTTTTGCGGGACGAGTTGTACTTTATGTAGGTACCATTTTTTGGTACAAATACATTATCGTTTAATTTCTATAAATTTGTAATTAGATTAAAATGCAGAAAAAAAGCAGTTGTGCAGCAGTTTTAATATTTTTTTTTTTTACACCATACACCGATCATAATAAATAATGGTATACATTTGTAGTACAGGTTGTTATGGTCGTGGCGATACCAAATATGTCTATATTATTTCATGTTTTGGGACTTATATTTTAAAAAGTTGATTTATTATAAAAAATGTGTATTTCTGCGTATTTTATTTACTTTTTATTTATTCATTTACCATTATTTTTTTTTTACATTCATTTAACTTTTTTTTTTAATCCCATAAAGGGATTTATCATTTTGATTTTTATTTTGTAACTGCAATGTACTGGCATAGATCTATATGCCAGTACATTAGCCTGTGCACTGATTGTACACAGGCAGTTGTTAGGGCAGACCTCAGTATGCCCTAACAACAGGAAATATGTTCAGACAGCCCTGGGGTCCTTCACTGGACCCTGGGCTGTCTGGCCATATGAGTTATGGGCTTTGATCGCGTCACAGTTATTTTCTGTGACGCGATCAATGTGCAGTCCCCTCTCCTTGAACGCCGCGATCAGCTGTCATCGCGGCGTTCAAAGGGTTAACAGCGGAGAGAAGATGTTTCTCTCCTCTCCGCTGTCAGAGCGGGGCCGTGGCTGTGTATTACAGCCGTTGCCCCGCTCTCGATTGCACACACAGAGACGGCAGGGACGGCTGTCACACAGGACGAGTATGCTCGTCCTAATGCGCGAAGTGCTCGCTGCTCAGGACGAGTATACTCGTCCTGTGTCGGCAACCAGTTAACTATGTCAAAATGTTCCTGAACTCGATTTGTGTGGAATCAAATCGCTTATCTCTAGCCAAGATAATATGCAGTAACCAAAAAATATTCTCTTAAATAACCCACATGAAATTACCAAGCAATTTCCAAATAATACCACCATACACAGCTAAAAAACACTGGGTGGTATTTATTTTCTTTTGGAGTTGCTGTCCTCGTGGGCCCTTAGGAAAAGTGGGCCATGGACAGTTGTCCAGTTTGCCATCCCCTAAAACCAACCCTTACACCAACAAACAACAATACAGTATACCGGTATTTTTCTTGCATTGTATTCTACAAATTATGTTTTTATTTGTAGAATTTAATCATAAACACAGCAATAAGAACCATGTTATACAACTTTTTACTATAATTTTAGTTCTGACTATAATATTTATATAATCAAGCACTACGGCTTATCTTACCAATAGTGCTTTAGTTATGCAGCACAGTCAGTAACTTGCTGTGAATTATGATTAATTCAGGCACATGAATTATTGAATATGTGGGTACAAGGATTTTTCAAATGCTATAAACAGTTTTATGTGCAATCGTTGTATGGTAATCAGTACATATATTGCTTCCCAGTGGCAGCAATTATTTCTTAATTGGAAGGCAAGCCTGTCTGTGGAAATTGCTGCCTGCTATTTTGGAGAATTCATTTGACTCTTACAGAACTTTAGAGCTCTTGGCTAACATGATAAGACGTATGTACTTACATTTTAATATTTTAGAGTGACAGATGGAAGTATTGTAAAGAGGGTAGTATCTCAAGTGGTTTCTTACATGGTACTGAAGCTCCAGGGTGTCGCTAAGCAATAAAAAAAAAAAAAGAAAGAAAAAACATTTTAGCACTGTCCTGAAGGTATTCGTGAAAAAACATTGTTCATTTATGTGGGTATTTTTACTACTTACCTTTGCTTGAATTTGGTTAAGGAAATGAATTGGTTAATTTATATCCTAACCACTAGGTGGCCAGACATAGACACCTTATAGCATAGACATCTCGTAACAGAGTATCACAAAATCATGTTTTGTTTTATTTAAAGCTCACGCCAGAAACATCTCAGGATATGTTGTTTTTTTTTTTTTTTACAAGGAATAAAGGAGAAAAAGACCCTTATATTTGTAAAGTAATTTCACTCGATTACGGCAATACCCCATATGTGGTCATACACTGCTGTTTGGACCCATAGCAGGGCTCAGAAGAGAAGGAGCGCTATATGGCTTTTGTGGTTAAAATTTAGCAGGAATGATTTTCGGTGTCATGTCGCATTTGCAAAGCCCCTGAGGCACCAAAACAGTGGAAACCACACAAAATTGACCTCATTTAGTAAACTTCACCCCTTAAGGAATCTATCTAGGGGTATAGTGAGAATTTAGACCCCACAGTTCTTAATATAAATTAATATAAAAAATATTTCCAGTAAAATTGTAAAGGATCTGCCAGACACAGCTTCTGTGTCGACGCCTGTGGGTAATCAGTCTGCACCTGCTCCTATGTCTGTGAGACTGACTCCATCTTCCACCACTCAGGATGGCAGGCTTAGGAGTGGGAGAGCCTATCACAGCCTGGCCAGACGGAGATAGCTCCCGCCCACTGTCTATTTATACCTGCCTTTCCTGTTCCTCCTTTGCCTGTGATTCTGCTCTGCTTGTTTCCTGGCTCTGCTCTTGCTACTGATCCTCTGCTTGTTATTGACCTTGGCTTACTGACCACTCTCCTGCTCAGCATTTTGTACCTCGTGCACTCCTGGTTTGACTCGGCTCGTTCACTACTCTCGTTGCTCACGGTGTCTCCGTGGGCAGCTGCCCCGTTTCCCTAACTTCTGTGTACCTTTGTCTGTTTGTCTGTCGTGCACTTACTGAGCGTAGGGACCGTCACCCAGTTGTACCCCGTCGCCTAGGATGGGTCGTTGCAAGTAGGCAGGGACTGAGTGGCAGGTAGATTAGGGCTCACCTGTCTGTCTCCCTACCCCTTCATTACAAAAATGTTGCATATTTTCAATTTCACAAAGGCTAAAGGAGAAAAAGCTACCCCAACATTTGTAAAGCAATTTCTCCCGAGTATGGCAATACCGCACAGTTGGTCATAAATGTTTTTTTCGGTAGAAATTAATTAACCCTTTCTTGACTTGTCCATTTTTTGCTTTTTCATTTTTGTTTTTCACTCCCCGCATTCCAAGAGCCATAACTTTTTGCATTTTTCCGTCAATAGAGTATTGTGAGGGCTTATTTTTTGCGGGAGGAGTTGTCGTTTCTATTGACACCATTTAATGTACCATATAATGTACTGGTAAACTGAAAAAAAATGATTTGCGGGCTGAAATTGGAAAAAACTTCCAATTCATCCATGGTTTTTTGGGTTTCATTTTTACGGCTTTCACCGTGCGGGAAAAATATATACATTGTCATTTTAGACTGAGTAAGGACGTTCAAACACCAAGGGCTGTTATGAGCACACATGATATTCTTATTAGTGCGATGATAAAAGACCGGGGAACACAATGAAAATTGCAAAAGTTTTCAAGGACTGATTCTTTATGCATTTTTTTTTCGCATGTAACTTCAGAAACGCAGGTTTGCTAGAGGGCAGCATGGATACCCTTTGGTTAAAAAATTGCAGGCTACATCTATAAGCTTCAGAGATTGTTTACGTGAATATCTTTGTGCTGGCTCTTTCTGCGAAATGTTGCATCTTTATTTCAGCCATGGAGCACGGTATCAGTCAGAATTTCAAACAGTATTTCTGGGAAAGCTTTGAATGTCAGCTAGTACATTTTGACAGCAGTCTCCATGATTTTACCGTTCTCATTCTGAAGAATGTTACTTTTTTTACAGATGTTGTAGAAGTCAAGCATCTAACAATGGATAATATTGTTTATATGGGTCGTATGAACCATTTATAAAATATATTAAGACAGAAATTTTTTTTTTTACTGTAGAAAATATTTGTACCATTTGGTGATGCTTTAAAAATCCCCCGATCACGACTTTGTTTATTTTTTTAAATTAATAGGTCTTGTGCTAATTCACTTCATATTAAATCTTTATAAGCCTGATCCTTATTTCCCTAACATCTGCCATAGTGGTACAGTCGACATGTCCCCATACACATAAGAATTGTTGTCGGATCCTGATGATTTTGGGGGATATATCAACATTGATGTTAATAACATTAATGACCATTATAATGAGGCAGAATTGTACTTCTTACAAGGAAAAAGCCTCTAAAATATGTTCACATGTAATTTTAGTGTATCAATACTTATTGTCAACTAGTAAATAAAAGACATATCAGAACCCTCACCATTTATCGTACGACCACTTGCCCTCCTCTCAGTCTTGTGATCTTGTGGTTGGATAATTCAGATTAGTAGTTTCAGATGTTTTGTCAATTTTAGATGAAAGTATTACAGGCAATGCCATAATTGCACAGTGAACTGAAATTGACAACATCATTGAAATTGTAACTCCAATTATACAGTCCTTATTGTACAATAGCTGAAATCAATCATTTTTTCCTGAAATTGCTTTGTTCATGGAATCAATTGCTTGTATACTCTTTATTATAATGAATGAAGTCATGGGTTCTAAGTCACCAAAAGTTTGTCTTTTCCTAATCATTTATATATTCAGCATGGTTCTACACTAAAAATAGATACCATGGACTTAAGAAATCAAGGGAGGAGCTTGCTGTAAGAGCATGCTCCCGAAACAACCAAAGCACAGACCGGAAGTAGAGCCGAAGAGGGAGGAGTTGGGTACAAGCAGCCTGAATAGTTCCTCATTGGTGCTTCAATCATGAACAAGCACAATGGAGGAGATTTATTAACAGTAGTGCAATGGAAAAATAGAATAGTTGCCCATAGCAACTAATCAGAATCCATCTCCGCTAAGCGATGCACACACAGCCGGCCGTCCAGATGATCTAAAAAGAAAATGTGATTCATCAGACAAGGCCACCTTGTTTCTGTTGCTCCATGGTCCAGTTCAGATGTTCATGTGCCAATTGTAAGCTCTTTCGATGGTGGGCAGGGGTCAGCATGCTCGCTATGACCAATCTGCGGCTACGCAGCCCCAAATCCAGCATGATGCAATATATTTTGAATGCTGACACCTTTCTATCATAGCCTGCATGAACTTTTTCAGCAATTTGTGCTACAGTAGCTCTTCTGTAGGATCGGACCAGACAGGCTAGCCTTCACTCCCAACCCACATCAATGAGCCTTAGGCACCCAAGGCCCTATCACCAGTTCAATGGTTGTCCTTCCTTGGACAACTTTTGGTAGGTACTAAGCAATGCATACTGGAAAACCCCCACAAGACCTGATGACCCAGTTGTCTAGTCATCACAATATGACCATTGTCAAAGTCACTCAGATCATTACGATTGGTCATTTTTCTTACTTCCAACACATCAACTTCAAGAACTGACCGTTCACTAGTTGCCTACTATATCCCACGCCTAGTCAGTCACAACTGTAATGTGATAATCATTGTCATTTACTTCACCTGTCAGTGGTTTTACTTTCATAGTTGAAAGTTGTGTATATATATACTGTATATATATACACACATATATATATATATATATATATATATATATATATATATATTTATATATATATATATATATACTGAGCCGTTGGCTGAATAGTGACCATTTGGTGCATGCTGAACCTTCATAGAGCGGGCGCAGCGCACACACTCATATAATGGTCTGGACCCAGCCGTGAAGAGAGGAAACAGCAGGAGTCACAGCACTTTGGCACAGGGGAAGAGAGGGTTATGTGGCCCGCATCCCCTTAGAGCAGGTAAAATTAGGATTAAACATAATACAAACTTTAGCAACCATGTGAGGAACAGAATAATAACTAACAAGTACTTATGAATTATGTGTTTCCCTGTGATTTTCCGATGATGTTTTCCCTAAATGGACCCTTTCTATTGTCAATGTAGCTTCTCTGTTACTGTTAGCACATTTATAAAGAATCTATATTATTAGGTAGGAAATATTTATAACGCAGCATGAGTTAATGCTCTTTGAGAACATTGATTTTCTGCTCGCAGGTGTTTGGATGTGATTTCCCTAGTGGAACTCCTAATACTTTGGAAATGTCACATCACACATAAAGGATTGTGCCTGCTGGTTTATGAATTATTATAAATAAGTTCAATATAATATCTCGTGTTATCTTATATAGAGGAGCAGCAAATGGACGGTCAAATATGTACAGGGCATGTTCCGAATAAAAAGTCTTCTCGACCTCTGTAATCTATGAAAGGACTGAATGTGTCCCCTACAACCACATGAATCATACACACATACAGTATTAGTTTATACTTTGCAGGTGTCTAACAGCATATGAGTTTCTGGGTCTGTATAGTTCACCATTTGTATAAAATTTTTACATAATGTAATGTTACAAAAAGGGTGAGACACATTAGGATGTTAGTTATTCATAGTTGGCAATGACTGAATGAACTCTGATTTTTATTCAATTCATGCAGAAAAAGTTAATATTCTGTATTGATACATTCACTAAAAACATGAAGGTCAACATATTTGTGCATTTTCTAAGGGGCAGCGCTATTCTAATGTCTACATTATACAGTATATAGAATCCATCATACAGACCACTTATTTTCATAGCCATTTAAATTAGTTTCCTGCTTCACTGCAACAGATAGTTTGTCGTACTAATCTACACAACAGCGTTCCATTGCTTGCTCAGTAAAAGCTTAGCATGACTGTTTTCTTACATTTCCACACAAAAAAAAATATGCTTAAAGGCTATGTACCCCTTTGAAAACTTTTTTTTGTTTACACTTCTCCCACAGGTACAATAATAATATATTCCGCGACCACCTTTGTATCTTGAATACATATATTGCAAATTGAAGCCTTAAGACCTCATGCACACTTCCATCATCGTTTTCATCGCTGTTTTTCATGGATCCGTGTGTCCGTGATTGTATCAGTGTGGTTCCCGTGTGTACTCCGTGTACACGTCCGTGTTTCCGTTTCCGAGAGGAAACGAATTTCCATTCACACTATTCACCCGATATCAGTGCGGGCACAGCGTTTCATTGTGAGTAGCGGTACACAGCATGGACAGCGACAGTGTCCTGAAACATTAGAAATCTATATTGTGAGCGCTGTGCATGGTACTCACTGTCCAGCGTTCATCACTGTCCAGAGTGCTGAAAGAGTTACGATCAGTGCTGGATAGAGAGAAGAGGCTGCTGATCAGTGCTGGATAGAGAGAAGAGGCTGCTGATCAGTGCTGAATAGAGAGAAGGGGCTGCACTTATCGGCAGTAATTCTTTCAGCACCCTGGACAGTGACTACCGCTGGACAGTGAGTACCATGCGCGGCGCTCACAATATAGATTTCTAATGTTTCCTTCAAAAACCCGCAAAAAATAATCAAGTGCAGTGACTTCCACTGCAAAAATCACAACTCAGAAAAAAAAAAGTTTATACTTACCCAGAACTCCCTGATTCTTCCTCCAGTCCGGCCTCCTGGGATAAAGTTTCATCCCATGTGACCGCTGCAGCCAATCACAGGCTGCAGCGATCACATGGACTGCCGCATCATCCAGGGAGGTCGGACTGGATGTCAAAAGAAGGACATGTCACCAAGACAACAGCCGGGGTACGTATAAACTTCTTTTTCTTTCTATCGCTGCGTTCCGCTGTGGAAACTCTGCCCAAAGGGCTGCCCCTTCTCTCTATCCAGCCCTGATCGCCAGTTTCTTCTCTCTATCCAGCACTGATAGAGAGAAGAGGCTGCCGATCAGAGCTGGATAGAGAGGAGAGGCTGGTGATCAGTGCTGGATAGAGAGAAGGGGCTGCCCCTTCTCTCTATCCAGCACTGATCAGCAGCCTCTTCTCTCTATCAGTGCTGATAGAGAGAAGGGGCTGCCAATTAGTCCAGTGCAATAACTATCTCTACGTGTACTTCTGCCCACCCGGCCATTGCTATGCAACGGTTCTGTCACAAACAGACGGCACACGGATGCCTTCCGTGTGCCTTCAGTTTTTTTGATGGACCCATTGACTTGTATGGGCCCCACGGTCACAGAATCTCGGACCAAAGTAGGACATGCTTTTCTTTTGTCGGTACGGAACAACGGGACCGTCAAAAACACTGAAGTGTGCATGACCCCATTGAAATGAATGGGTCAGTGGGCTAGCTGTAAAAAAAACGGCTGGCACCCTGAAGGGAAAAAATGGAAGTGGGCATGAGGCCTAAGACTATGTACACATTTGAAAACTTTTTTTTATTTTTTTATAAAAATGTGTTATTTCTAATTACTTTTTATTCAAAAATTATTTTTACTCTTTGAGATACAGCTGCTTTGTATTCTGTATACAGAGCAGCTGTATCTTACGCTGAAACCTGATTCCGTCCGGTCAGCAGAATTGACGGGTTCAGTGTCAGCTGGTCCTGTGTGTCTCTGACATACAGGACCCATCTGTTATCTATCACATCTAAGTTATGAACTTAGATGTAATCGGTAACAGCTAGATCCTGCATGTCAGATTCACACAGGACCCACTGACACTGAACCTGTCAGTGCCGCTGACCTGACAGAACCAGGTCTCAGCGCAAGAGACATGCTCTTTGTCAACACTCTCCTTTCTGGCCAAGATATGAGGGTCCTTAACAGAGGATCCCCCTCTATTAACTCAGATTTCCCTAATAGGGTATTTGAAAATGGTCACAATGGGAAAAGATACAGGTCGGCACTGCTCGACATAAAAGTCCCTCTTCCAAACCTATTCCTGCTCTGATGCATGGCAGGTACCGTGGCTACAGTCATGGGGGTGCTCAGCTCAGGCATACAAGTCCATCCAATATACACAAGTGAGGAACGAAAGAGCGCACTCAGCCAAGTTGACTTTTTCTTCTCTTTTTTAGCCATAATATTAAAGCCACTGACAGGTAAAGTGAATAACATTGATAGTCTTGTTACAATGGCGCCTGTGAAGCGGTGGGATATATTAGGCAGCAAGTAAACAGTCAGTTCTCGGTTGATGTGTTGGAAGTAGGAAAATGGCCAAGCTTAAGGATCTGAGCGACAAATTGTGGAGGCTAGACAACTGGGTTATTACATCTCCAAAACTACGGTCTTGTTCCAAGGAAGGACAACCGGTTAACCGATGATAGGGTTACAGGTGCCAAAGACTCATTGATGCGCATGGGGAATGAAGACTAGATGGTCTAGACCAGACATGGGCAAACTACGGCCCGCGGGCCACATACGGCCCGTTAGGCTTTTTAATCCGGCCCGCCGAACTTGTCCAAATTATAGTAAAAACCTCCTTTTTTTTCCCCTTTCCCTGCAATGCCCACGTTTTCCCAATAGATGGCGCACTCAAAACACATTGACCGTTGTTAATGTGGCGCGTATTTCTCTTTATTTCACTTTAATTTTCACTTCGTTTCACGTCACCATTAAGCCCTTCGGTTTTCAAAGAGTACAATATCAGCCGTCACTTTGCCACGAAGCATGCAAACTATGCTAGCAAGCAGTCAACACAAGAACGGGCGGCTACTGCTCAGAGGTTGGCAGCTAATTTACAGAGTCAACAGAACTTTTTTCTTGATAAATCACAGTGCGTATGTTATTTTAATCTATTTACATTTCCTCCTCCCAGTATCTGCGAAATAGTATGTAAATGCCATATCTTGCATATTCCTTGAGACAAATTTATTAACTGATAAGGGCTATTTTTCACATTTGAAAGACAGTTAATAAATTGGGTTGTAGTGTTCTTACTGTGCTATGAGGTTTGCACACACTACATTTAATGCTTTAGTATATCCGGCCCAAACACTCCCTCCAAATGCTCCTGGCCCGGCCCCTCTGTCAAATTTTAGAACCCATTGTGGCCCGCGAGTCAAAAAGTTTGCCCACCCCTGGTCTAGACTAATCTTACAGAAGAGTGAGTTTAGCAGAAATTGCTGAAATAGTTAATGCTTTATATGATAGAAAGGTGTCTGAACACACAGTGCATCACAGCTTGCTGCGTTTTAGAGCCGTGTTGCCGAAAACCAGTCAGAGAGCCTATGTGCCCACAATGGACTCGTGCACATCAGAACTGGACCATGGAACCATGGTTTTCCCTAATGGCTGTGGCCTCTTTCAGCAGGATGACAACATTACAAAGAGTTCATCATTTTGACTTGGCCTCCAAATTTCCCAGATTACAATTTGATTGTGCATCTGTGGGATGTGCTGGAAAAACAAGTCCAATTCATGGAGGCCCCGTCTCGCAATATACAGGACTTAAAGCATCTGCTGCGAATGTCTTGTTTCCAGATATCACAAGACATCTTAAGAGGTCTTGTGGAGTCCATGCCGGTGTAATAATGTATGGATTATCCCCATTTCTTAATGGAGGTTTGAGTTATGGCTTATGTGCCTTTGTTTTATACTGTGTCTTTAAATGCCATATGTGAAATTTGTAACTTGCTTTTCTCTCTGTTCTTGTGTTCATTGTATCATCTGTAATATTTGCAAGTTCTGGCAATGATGGTTGCAGGGGCGTAGCTAGGCAGGGGCAGGCGGGGCATGTGCCCCAGGCGCAACTTGGAGGGAAGGGGGACACGGGCATAGTTGCCAACAGTCCCAAATTTGCCGGGACTGTGCCAAACTTACAGAGACAGTACAAGTTACTGTCCTGCATTTGTCACGGCAACTGCCATATTTAATTGTATCTGCATACTGAGGACACAGATACAATTGAATATTATAGCAGAGCAGGAAACTATCCGCGCCCTGCACTGCCATTCACTCCTCCTGGAGCAGAATCCCCGGCCAGAGAGTTGCTGACGCTCTGGCCGGGTATTCCGCTCCTAGGGGGATACCCTGACTTCCCTGTCCATATATGGACAGGGATGTCAGGTGCTCCTAATGGAACAGAATCCCCTGGCAGAGCGCTGCCAAAGCTCTGGCCGGGTATTCCGCTCCTAGATGGAGCCACTGACATCTTTGTCCATATATGGACAGTGACATCAGGGGCTCCTTCTAGAGCAGAATCCCTGGCCAGAGGGTTGCCAACGCTCTGGCCAGGGATTCCGCTCCTGGAGAAGCCAGTGACATCATTATTCATACGTGTGGACAGTAACGTCAGGGGCTCACCTAGGAGCAGAATCCCTCGCCAGAATGTTGCCAACACTCTGGCCGGGGATTCCGCTCCTGGAGAAGCATCTAACTTCACTATCTGTATGTAGACGGTGACATCACGGGCTCCTTCAGGAGTAGAATCACTAGCCAGAGTATTGCCGATTCCACTCCAAGAGGGAGCCCCAATGGCGCAGTCTACAGGGAGGGGGTGGCACTATCTACAAAAGGGGGTTGTGTGGCAATATCTACAAGGGGGGACTGTGTGGCTTTATCTACAAGGGGGGCTGTGTGGTTTTATCTACAGGGGGGTTGGCTCTATCTACAAGGGGGTGACACTATCTACAGGGGGGTGAGTTTGGCACTATCTACAAGGGGGTGTGTGGCACTATCTACTAGGCGGGAGTGTGGCAGTATCTACAAGGGGGTTGTGGCATTATCTACAGGGTGTGTGTGTTTGGCACTATCTACAAGGGGGGCTGTGTGGCACTATTTACAAGAGGGGGCTGTGTGGCACTATCTACAAGACGAGGCTGTTTATTATGTTACCATATAGTCTCATTAGCCTCAGTTATACAATCTGTTTTAGTCAGGCACGCTGACCCCTTTAATTTATTTTCTTTTAATTTATTGTTATGTTAATGAACTTACATAACTATATTGCTTGTAAAATGTACAAATGGTTTTATGCTCGAGTTACATAAAAAAAAAATGTGAACAAAAATCACACCTCATTGATTTGTAGAGAAAGCAAACATGGTGAGGGGAAAGGAGATGTCAGGAAAAAATTTGGGTGGGGTGCCAAACTGAATATTTGCTTCGGGTGCAGGAGAACCTAGCTACGCCTCTGATGGTTGGCTACTGAGAGAAATGTATTTTTGGTAATATGCTTCCCGTGCCATAACAGCGCTGAGACCTTTGCAGCATGGCTGTGCTTCGTACTCACGCTGGGGGCGGTTCTTAAGACATAAAAGGCAGCTATTACTGCCTTAATGGTGTTAAGTATTGCAGATAAAGCCTGAGAAAACTGATGTGTGACGAGCTGCTGAATGAGGAATGGCAATTGGTGCTGAGTGGCATGTGTGCAGACCCTGAGTCTGAGAGGGTCCAGGAACATTGGGGGGTGATTGCATAAGCCTCCCTATGTGTCTAGTTAGTCGCAGTGCAGTAAGGGTGATGGTCAGGAGCCTCCACAGACACCGATCTTAGTAAAGACTTTGTTTGCCATCACTGGTGCTTAATTTAATCTTTTCTGTGACTACCCTGCACAATGAGCTTACATTGCCCTAGGCCTACATTACAACACAACAGGTCAGAGCTGTTTTTTGTCAGTACGAGGGGGACCTACACAATATTGGGCAAGTGGTTTTAACATTATTGTTGAACGATGTAAATTAGCATCAGCAGTAGCTGGGAGTTTGAGGTCAAATTGGGCTTAATGTTAAAATGAATGGTGTGTAAGGGGAGGAAACTGCCCATTTCAGTGGTATTTCCTGCCACATGGGCCACCTTTGACACATTGTTCAACCATTAGAAAAGGGAACTTTAAATTATGTGTGCATTAAAAAAAAAAAAATTTCAGTCCAGGTACCCAAAATAATAATCTAGAATCCCAAAACTGTTCTTTTTATTTATGTGTGTGGTGTTGTGCATTCTTTCATCTGCATGGGGGCACTGTGACGGCAATGAGACCTGGCAAAACGTGTGGATGCTGCAGGGCACACACGTTTACCTGAAGTAGGAGGGGCTTTGGATATAAGAGGCGTATGTTTGGCACTAAGAGGTAGAAAGAGAAAAGAGCAGGAACCAAGAGGTGCATAGCTGATGGAGGTAATGCAGAATAATACTAGTGACAGGCGACAGGTCGTGGACAGTTATCCAGTGGTTGGAAAGGTTTGCCAGACAGGGCAAAAAACTGTTTTTTGCCAGACAGGGCAGAAGGTGTGGGATGCAGGCAGGGCGGAAACTGCCAGGAAAAAAAGTCCTCAATCTAACCATCACAGAGACTGTGAGTAGCTGAGCTGAAAAACGTGGTCGCAGTAGTACGGGTGACTGCCCGCCCTTATACAGCCGGATATTCTCACTGCAAGATTCAAATAGTTGCCGTCACAGTGGTCCGGTGCCTAGGTGAACCAAGTTTAAATTTGCATCTCTTCCTCTCGGCTGAAACCGATAAGCTGCATGTACAGTACCTTCTAGTGAGAAACTGAATGATTTGCACATAGAACTTTAACCGCCTTGACTTGCACCTCTTAGGGAGGACCGCCATGATTTATTTATAATTAAAACGGCGTGTCCTATATAAGTGAAGTTGGGCCGGTTGGGGGCGCGTCCTATAAAAGTTAGAATTTTTTTATTTTGTTTTTGCCTTTCCACTTTCCAACAGCCATTTATTTTTACATAGACAAAGTTGTATGAAGTCTTGTTCTTTGCAAGATGAACTGTACTTCTTCAGGCACCATTTTGTGCTACAATAAGTGCTTAATTTAAATGAACTTTTATTATGTCGGAAAGGCAGAATAAACAAACCAACTCCGCCATTTTTTTAATATTTAATAACATTTAAAACTGTATTAACTGTATTGCCCGCAGTGTTACGTTTATGGTGATACCAAATATGTCAAACAAGTTTGGAAAAAATAGATTTTAGAACTAGTTCTCCTCAAAAATGTCTACCAGTTAGAAAAAAAAAAACATTAGCATATATAGACTGCCTTTTTTTTTTTCTATTTCATTTTTTTTTATTGTTTTTGATTTTCTCTTGACATATTTGAAAAGGAAAACTTAAGTAAAGCTTAACTATATATAGGAACTTTCTTCATCAGTCAGTTATTACCAAACTTCACATACATCACAAAATATATGTTGTCTTTTTCCTTGTTTATCATTTAGGGCTACCTCCAAACAATTAAACTATGTCTCTTGCCTGAAACTGCCTTGCAGAAATGTTTTAACTGTATTTGGACTGTACTGTAAATCTATAATGTGTACTTGTTTTAGGTATACAGCAGTGGCAATGCCGATGCTCTACAACACGCGTTACAGTTCCAAGCGCAGAGTGACTGTCATGATTGCAGTAGTCTGGGTCTTGTCCTTTGCAATTTCTTGTCCACTTCTTTTTGGACTCAATAACCCTGGTAAGTATAGAAAAAGAATTAATGATGTGTGGAAATTCTTATAAAAACCACTGTTGTCCATTTGCCTTATTTGGGCATTTGAACATCATGGACGGGGGTCGCTATTTGGAATGAGAGGATAAATAAATTCCTTCCAGTATATACTGTAGTTCTTCTTTCAACAAGATCATAACCAGATCTATTAGGGCTACCACCATTACACCATTAATTTCCCCATTACCATTACTGATATCTAATGAAAGACCTATTTTCAAATTCAAGAAGTAAAAAAAAACTATAAGTTTTAAGAAAATGTCACTTCTTTTCTCCCTTTTGCATAAAATGTTTCCATCAAAGAGTTTCTTCATGGTTTACAAGTTTTAAGCACTGATTTATTCTAATGATAAAGTCAAATTCTTCTCATATCTGTAGAAGACCCCCAGTGTTCTGTAAGTGAGAAGGTGCCTAAATATCAATCTAGTTACTGTGACCTTCAATTACTGAGCCCATGTCCAGAACTATAGGCCTTCCAGGTACGTATTCTAGCATTGCTAAAAATGTACTTGAACATTCCAAATTAATGTTCATGTGATCAAATTGTATTTCAAATAATGTATTCAGGCAAAAACAAAGAAAATTAAAATTAAGTAGATCCCACAAGAACCACCTAACGTCAATTGAACTATTTTCGTTTTCCCATTGGTATGCCATATTAATAACAGTGGCCTATGGAGCTGTGTATCATGTCCATAACTAAATTACTCAAGCAGGCCTCCTCCTGGTATACCGGTCATCATGCTCCATCCCTTTTAGTCTCAAACATTGTATTGAAGATTGTTAACTTCTCCCTTCCGTCACAGCTTCGTCTCTACTCCATTGTTACTCATGTCATATTTGCCAGTAGTAATGCGGCATGAGTAAAGTGCCTGTTACAGGACCTGCAGGTTCTGTATCCTGCTTCCCTCAGGCAGTGCATTATTCATCTATTAGAAAGAAAATAAATCTTGCATGTGTGAAGAGATCCTGGTTATGTTACATTACAGCTTCTACAAGGTTCTCTGGGGTTAAATTTGCCATACACATGAGAACGTTGTCAAACAAATGCTCATTCGTCCCTGACATTCCTCTTTTTTTTATTTTATGTATTTATACATTATAGGTTTGTGCATTTTGTTGCTTCACTGAGCAAATTCAGGAAGTGCCTGGAATTCATCTTTAAATGTTATTTATGATTTAGTTAAATTATCTCCTTGGTGGGTTGACACTGAAACCCATATAAAAGAGGGTCAAAAGCCAGTTCGCCTTAATAAAGTTGGGTCAGTACAACTCTCTTAAGGTCTACAGCAACCTTACTTTTGATCTTCTCTTGAACGTAGCCCCATGGAATAGGATACTACACTTTTTTAGTTGTTTTGCTTTGACACGTTTAAAGTTTCCAATGCTGCTGAATAGTGACTTAAAACATGACAGAGCATAAAGAAATCTAGCACCTTGAGACATCATAAATAGATGACAGTCCTACTTCAATGAAAGACTGCTATACGCTTTTTAGTATTCAACATAAGTATCAGGAAATCACAAATTTCTTTAATATGAAAATGCACACCTCAAAATACACTAACCCAAAATCTCCGATAAAATAATAGTATGTTCTTAAAAACAAAATAAAACCTGTTCTTGTGAGTAGATAATTAGAGTTTGTATTAGAGTAGATAATTAGAGTTTGTATTAGAGTTTGTATTTTATTGGTACCAGTTTTGGTACATACAACTTTTTGATCACTTTTCATTGCAATTTTTTGCAATAGAGAGCTTAGGTGACCAAAAAAAAACCTGATTTTGGCTTTTAAAGTTTTTATTTCTTACGGCGTTCACCGTGCAAGTTAAATAATGTTATATTTAATAGTTAATAGTTCTGACTTTAGAGGAAAAATGGGGAAAGATTTTTATTTGTAACTTTTAATATATATATATATATATATATATATATATATATATATATATATATTATTTTTTTTTCACTACTAAAAACTTTTAATAGGGATTGTTAGATTACTGATACAATACAGTGCAATACTTATGTATTGCAGTATATTGTCATTTTTACAGGCTTCTGTTAAGCCCTGCCAGAGGCATGGCTTAACAAAGGCAGAGTGAAGGCAGACCTGGGGGCCTTCATACTTGATCCCCTGCACCGTGCTATTACATCATGGTGCGCGTAGACGTTAAGAAAACCATTATGAAATCCTTCGCTTTTGCAAATGTCAATGTTTGTTTTACTGGCAAAATAGCAGCCTGACTGTGCAGCATGATAATAAATCCAGTAATTATAAATCCTCTGGGCTGTCACTATTATCTTTTCTATAAAATGATAGACTCTGTTCTATAAACAAAATGTCAAGACAGATCTATTGATGAAGCAATCTAGATAAAATATTGAGGACAAAGTAAATATACAGTAAATGGTAGACTAGCAAATTTTGCTCTGACATATCGCGGAAACATACCAATAAATAGCAAGTGGGTAAATCCAGTACATTTTGCATTATTGCTCAATCACATGGATTGTTGTGCATGTATCTAAAAATGATTGCTTAAAGAGAACCATTCACCTGCCCATACATGTGCAGCTGAGTGCAGCATGTAATAGGCAGGGCTGCACAATGCCTGGGGCACTTTAAAAAAAAATCCTATCCTCCTCCGTTATTTAGATATTGGTGCCGTTTTATTCGGCGCCCGATATTTAAATAACCCCCTAAACTGTCAATGGGGCGTGTAATTGGCAAGGGGGCATGTAACATCGCTGTGACACTGTCCAATCAGCTACGGCCAGTGTCACAGCAAGAGATGGAGAGATGAGAGAGTGTGCGCGCAGCTCAGAGCTGTGCAAACATGCGCCCGCACGCTCTCAGGCTTCAGCTCTCGGCAGGCAAGGACAACAAGACTGTGTGATCTCTCGCGAGAGATCACACAGTCTTGTCTGCCGAGAGCTGAAGAGTGAGAGCATATGCGCGCCCGCTCGAGTGCACGCACAGCTCCGATGCTGCTGCCGAAGATACTACCGCTGCCATGGAACAGAAAAATTCAAATTTAAATTCTTCTTCTCCTCTCCTGTTTCGTGGTGGCGGTGGAGCTGCGCGTGTATGCTCACGTGCACGCTCACGCTCTCCTCTCTCCAGCTGTTGCTGTGACACTGTCCGTAGCTGATTGGACCGTGCCACAGCGATGTTACACGACACTTTGCCAAATACACACCCTGTTGACAGTTCAGGGGGTTTTTCAAATGTTGTTTACCAAATATAACGGCACCGATATCTAAGTAACGGAGAAAGATAGGAAAAAATGCATAGTAAGACAGGGTTTGTAAATCCCTGCCTATTACATGCTGCACTCAGATTATCTCTAAGTATTAAAGAGGTTAGCTGTTATGGTATAGCTTTAGGATATGACATCACTTCTTGATCATTGAGGTCCGATTGCCAGGACCTTTACTGCCGTGCAGGGAACTGCAACTCAGTTTCAAACTCTTGAATAGGGCTCTGGTTTAGTTCCCTGCAAAGTCCTGCTATACATAGAAAAAGCCAAAGGGACTCTTGTCTATTTGATCTCGGGATCAGCAGGGGTCCCAGAGGGCAGACCCCAAAATGGGAATACCTCAGTAAATTACACATGCAGCGCTAAGGAACAAGATTAAGTTCTAGTTTTTCTAGTTCCAAGACTGCTCATAGACTTTGTGTCTTTTTATTAGTGCACCAATATTCTATTTATCGTGAGGTCATGAGTTTCTGTCGAGTATTATCAGAGTGGTTGTTCATGAACATATTAGAATCATTGCACTACTAAAATTGCCCATACACTTCAGGAATTATGATATAAAGACTGGCAAAATAAACCATTCTATTGATACCTAAAATAAAGTACCAATTTCTAGATTGTTTAAGGGGTATTTTAGGGGACTTCTCTATGATGTACATATTCCCTGATAGGGGTCTTTTTATTGAGACAACTCCTTAAATATTGAATTTTTTTGATCAGTCATAGACATAAGACTTTAGAATAGTGTGTATTCCTTCATTTTTATTTTTATTTTTTTTAAAGCGTTGTACTTGTAACCATTGAAAAAGTAAATAAATATCCCTTTGTAAGGTTAAAATGTTCTTACCGTTATACAAAATCAGGTTTGGTAAGTAGACAGGAGTTCCTGGTTTTATGCATTTGCTGTGTTCAGCATTTTAAGCCAATGAAATGTCTGCGTCAATGTCTTCACACCGGTTGCAGTCTTACGGACAGAGAGAAAGATAGAAACTTCAGCTGCATCCCCCTCCTTCCCTCCCTGTCTGGTTTTTACTGTATTGGGTTGTATTTTTTAGAGACTGAGAAGTTTTCTGGACATACTGTATAAAGAGAGCCTGTAGGAAAGGTGTGTATAAAGTAAAATGTAAAGAATGATCCTGTTCCAATCTTTTTTTCCAGCTTCTAATGAGTGCCTCATTGCAAACCCTGCATTTGTCATCTACTCCTCTGTTGTATCCTTCTATGTCCCCTTTATTGTCACACTCCTGGTGTATGTCCAGATTTATATAGTTCTTAGAAAGAGGAGGAAAAGGGTAAACACCAAACGTAACTGTCGTGGTGTGGATGCAGAGGCCCACAAGGTGAGTTATATCTCTACTTCTACAAGATGTTGATATAGAGTATTACATATATAATCACTTTAACATTCTGGCTGTGCTTAAAATAAACTAGAACTATATGTATGTAATTCACGTCTTCACACATTTCTGTCATCTGATTTGATCTGCAATCTATGTGACTGCCTCTACTATATTTATTCAACGGTAACTAATTATTTCCCAAAATGCACTTCTCTAAGTGGATTATATTAGAAACTTGGGTCTCCCACGCACATTTATTCCTGGATCAGTCATTACAATGACCTAATTGATTTATAAGCTTTTATATTGCCATCTGAGAAGGATGATGTGAAATCAATGCAGTGGTGCCATATATCAAAACTATCAGTGACCAATGAGGTCCCAGAATTAGATTTTAAAGCTCCATAGTTAGCACAAAATTTCCCTGGGCATGTTAATTTGATGCTGAGGAATAGATGGGAGAGTTAGGCTATGTTCACATTACATTTTTGCTTTGCCATAGGGTCCCATTTACCGTATACTTATATCAAAAGTGTGTCCTTTTGGCATTTGTTTGGGGGGTATGCTCCGGCATACCTGTTTTTTTTAGCTGTACAGAAAAGCATAGTCACCCTCATGGTACAGTACAAGTTTCTTCTACAAGAGATTGTTTTAGCCTTGTTTGCAACTCTAAGGCATATCAGGATTTACATTTGGCCCATACACCAGCATACTTCCCAGGCGTATATGTGGAACGTAACAATAGAGCTTGATGTGAACAGAGCTTTACCTGGTTAAATAGTAACAGGCATCACTTATATGAAACAGGGTAGATTTGTAAATAGTCATTACTGCTATAATGGTACTCAAATTAAATTAGATTGAATTTTCTCATTGCTTTGTATAACCACTGGTAAAGGTGTACCGTATAGCTTATCGGCATTCTAGTGTGTAAAACCATTCTCTAAACATATGAATAAAATAGTTCCACCAATCTTTACACCAACAATTAGATCCTGATGGATCCAACTGACTTATAAAGGGGTTCATCTGTTTATTTTTAATTGCAAAAAAGAGTACTACAGACTACGCAATTCTTGCTGTCAAAAACACCGGAAACACAACTGAGCAAAACTCAGCACTAGTGTGAATAGAGCCCTATTCCTCATTTTATATATCTATATTTTGAAAACAAGATATCAGCTAGTTGGATGAAGAAGAAATATTTATTTATTTATTAAGCTAACAAAAAAAGAAAGCAAATGGAAGAATTTCCTGCAGCAAACTGCTTCCCAGCCAGGAAGTCAATCGCCTTTCCTGAAAAATTTTACATATTATATCAAATATTATTTAGTGTCTATTCCTACCATTATTATTAGTGAGATGTTATGTAAGAAACATCCCCTTGGCCCGGACTACGTTATGAATCCTAAGGTGGACATTTAGATAAATTTATATTGCGGCTTGGGCAACTAGGGTCAAGCTGCATGCGACCTGAAAGGATTGCTCTGGGTAGCAGCACCATCTAGGCCACAAACAACTGCATGTGGCTCTGTTTCTTGGACTTCGTATTTAGTTAGTATGTAAAAATTAGGGATTAATATATATTTAAAAAAACATATTGTTAATCTATCTTATACTTTTGTAGGTGTTTTTGGGCATTCAGAGAGCTGTCTTTATGCTTTTTAGATACACCCACAGTATAATTAAGTACACATTCTTCAAACATACTATACTATAAAACGTAAGATTTTTTTTTTTTAATCTTTCAATTAATAACAGTCATTTAGTTGATCAAATGTTTTTTAAGAAAACCCGCTAAAGATGCTAGATGCTGTTCTGTTCTTGTTAAGCACTTGTGCTTTGTTTTCCGTAGGACAAATGTACTCATCCAGAAGATGTGAAGCTGTGCGCTGTCTTTGTTAAATCCAACGGGAGCTTCCCAGCTAATAAAAAGAAAGTGGTAAGTATTATAAGAAAGAACTACGTTTAGAATGAAGTCTTTTTAAAGCATCAATTACTATGCTGCAACTGAGAATTCAACAACAGACTGTTAGAATAAGTGTAGAAAGAAAAGGTAACAATCTGTTCTAGAAGGCCAAAGAATACGAGATATATCTGAATCAGAACTTAAGTACGGTGGTAATTGTAGGAAAATAAGGGGGAACAGGGTTGTGGCACAATGATCAAACTGAAGAATTACATTATTACATACAATGGAAACTTTGCAGGCAATTAATTAAGCTAATTATAATAAAATAATAGGGGTCTATCAAGAGAAATGATGGAAATCATCTGACAATCACATGACTTAATGAGCATGTTCTTTTATTAAGTAATTTATTAAGTTTCATTAATATAACACAATATTCATTTTATTATAATGTTATATGTTTATTTTATATGTATTTACTTATTTATTTATTTATTTATTTATAATAATATATTTCTTATATTTAAAAAAAATATTGTTTGATGAATACACCCGAAATGAATATAACAATAAAAACACATGAGCCAATTAAAGGTAATTTATTATCAGAAAATAAGCTAGTATTACATGTCATTTTCTATATTAAGAAAAAAATCCAGAAATATTGCAGTTTTCACACTGACCACTGAGCCCTCACAATAGGATGACATTTCCAATTTGGGGAAGACCCCTTTTCAGCAGATCACTTTTCAACTTTCCCACCCTGCACAGTGACTACTGCACATAACACACAGCATGCTTGCAACACTCATGCAAGTCAATAGGCTAGTTTCTTATGTCCAGATGTCTACTGTAAATTAAATCTCTAAAACTGCTGTTTCAGCAGCTCAGGAAAGGTGGCTGCCTCCATAATAATTTAAACATAGTAGAATAAACATTCTAATATATATTTATATTTATTTTATATGTTTATGTATTCTTAATTAGTTAAAAAATGTAGGTGATACATACTATACAATTACAATGAATTGCTCAAATAGGTAAATAGGTAAATACGGTATATTAAAATACTGAATGTGCAACCACTAAAATCAATATGAATTATTATCACGCTACGTATGAGGAATTGCAATTACTTTGATATCTTTTAATGATACTTAGAAAAAAAATTCTAAAAAAAAAGAAACATCTAGAATAAAATAAAATAAACCAGATATGTGGAGAAAAAGTGGTAAAAAAAAATTAATAAACAGAAGGCAGTGGTTGAGTAATTACCGGAATAATCACCTTTCAATAATAAAGACAAAGCACCTTTCATAATGTAAATGTGATCTATAGTGTGAAATCTCAGTGGAATTGAAATCTATTGATAAACTTAACCTAGTAGTGACAAATAAGTTACATACGGCTTGAAAAGCATTTGGGAAAACGCAGGTCTACTAAAATATAAATTATTAGTGGGGACTACACAATAAGACAT
The DNA here is from genome assembly GCF_050947455.1 of Rhinoderma darwinii. Lineage (NCBI taxonomy): Eukaryota > Metazoa > Chordata > Amphibia > Anura > Rhinodermatidae > Rhinoderma > Rhinoderma darwinii. The sequence continues at coordinate 36,400,759 of NC_134696.1, read as the reverse complement.
TTTCTAGCCTACAGTATATTTTTGGTGATGAATTTTAATCAATGGACACAAACCTGTAAACTTTACCCAATAAAAGCTCTACACAGTTATCAATGTAATTTGTTTTTAAGTTCATGCTACTCTTACCCTGGTTTACAGATAAAGGGCTTATTTATGGTACCTCTCATTTTTTACAACTTTGTAAAAATCATAAGAAAGTGTTAACAGAGAAATATTTTGCCAAACATAATTATTGCAAATAATATAATTTGATGGCCTCTTAACTTACTGAATTTTGAAAAGAACCTTTCAATGTTACCATTTTCTTCTTTTACAGTTAAATAACATATAAAATTACCTCTAAAAATTGTCATATAGGGGGACAACAGATGACACACCACACATTATTATAAGCACACTGTATATGAATACAACTTCTTCTACTAGATCGTCTTATCAACCGGGCCACTATAAGATGGTTTACTTGTCACATTTCCCAACAATTGTCACAATGTAAATACGTCTGGGGTGGTCCAGTAATATTTGAAGCGGAGTGTCGAAAACAGACAAATGAAAGCACTTAGCTGTTTCTGATGCTCCCATTCATCTCCATAGAAATCCATGGTGTAGCCAACAATGGGAACTAAATTACTTAATTACTTTTATGATGCTCTGCGTGTGGAATCCCACACTGCTGCCGACATCACTGTCCAGATACTCTGCCTGGGGACTCCCTACTGCTGCCAACGTCTCTGTCCATATATGGACAGTGATATCGGCAGCAGTACGGGAGTCCCCAGGCATAGCATCAGCTGGTGCTCTGCTCGGAGACTCACCTACTGCTGCCGACGTCACTGTCCATATACGGACAGTGATATCGGCAGCAGTACGGAAGTCCCCAGAACAGCACAGGAAGCAAGCCCTCAGTCACGTGGTGCTGTGTCGGCGCAGCATCAATATTAGAAAACCTCCAGCACTTCCTGGAACAGTTCACCGGGTTTGAACGGCACCATTTAGTACCGAATTTTTTATTAAAGTATATTAGTAAATGACTTCTTTTTACATAAAAATATGAATGCAAAGCAATTTTTGGTCCCAGGATAACACATTTATGGTAGTCTGAGATAGTCTAAAAAACCACCTCCTGTCTCATAATTGGTTCAAGCTGCTGTACTCGACCTCCCCATTGCAGCTCTGTTTCTTCAGATTAGCTGCGGTATTTAAACACAAGTCTATGAGCACCAGAAAGTCTGTGCATGGGGAGCTGATTTTTATTACAGCAAGGACAGAATGATTAGAAAGTACAGACCACTAAACCGCCGGTGAGAAAAAGGTTTGGGTAGAGAAGTGGCAAAATAATTTTAACACCAAATAAATAGAAGGTTATGCACTTTGAAATGGAAAATACATGTCATGATTACACACTAAATGCGAAAACACTGGGTAAGACTGACATGAAATAGTACTTGTGAATATTGGTAAACTTCTCTGTAGAAACCAGCGTCAGGCAGCTGCTGCCAAGGTAAATAATATCATGTGGTGCATCAAAAGGGGAATAGATGCACATGGTGAGAATATTATGTAATATTTTTTATAATAATAATAATATAATAAGCTTTACAATTTTCAACAAGTATAGCAGCAATCCTTTCAACTAGTAATTTTCCAGTTGGTGCAGTGTAGATAATTTCAGTTTTGCTCTGCATGTTCAAAATTAAATCTTTCGTCTTGGAAATGCTTTATTTCATGTAATTTCTTTAGTTAGATGCCTCATCTCATCTATTATTTTTTCTCTCATTTCTTAATCAGTTTAACATATTTTAAGTCAACAGTGAATAATTCTGCCTCTGGGAAACTGTTTTGAGACTTAATTACAACTTTGACATTTTACTTCTATAATTTCAAATAAGTGATCAGATTTTTCTTCTCGGTGAATGAAGTTGTTTGCATGGAATGTTAAGTAAGGGTTAGAAATGAGTGAATCTTGTAAAATTGTCGACCTCATTGAGTTTCTAGTAGGCAAAACAGCTCATATTGCTGCAAATTCAGATCCTGAAAAATGTATTCTCCATAGATAGGCAAATATTATTCTTTCCTTCATGGATTCTTTATGATGCAAGATATTCGGAGAATCACAAACCCGTATAATATATTTTACCATATCTTGTACATATATCAAATATCTTACAAAAAAAAATCAAGGCAGCTTTAGAAACATGATTACTATAAATTAAGTCAAAATTTTTATTACAGCCCATATTATAAGAATGTTAAATATCTATGTTAACAATATAAAATAAATGTGTATATGCAGTATATGCCACTCTACTCTATTTCACTTCTATAAGAGTACTTTTTAAGTAGCAGGGCTCGACTTTATGAGAAAGTTTACCATGTAGTCTTGATTATATATGTCTTGAATTCAGTGGTATGTTCTATAATTAGTCCTTTGCCTATTGATCTAATGCCTTGTGATTTTTTATATATATATATATATATATATATATATATATATATACATATATATATATATATATATATGTATATATATATATATATATATATATATATATATATATACATATATATATATATATATATATATATACGTATACAGAGTCCATTAATTATGGCTACCGCTCTGATAATAGGCGGTCTGCAGTCAGATTTTTAGTTGTTAGGCCTCATGCACACTTCCATCACCGTTTTCTCGGCTGTTTCTCACGGATCCGTGTGTCCGTTATGTTATCCTTGTGGTTTCTGCGTATACTCCCTGTCCGTTCAGTCTTTCCGTTTCAAACGGACAAGGTGCTTCCGTTTCGCTTCCGTGTTTCCGTCAAGAAAACGGAAGGTATTGAACTTTATTTGAACATGTCACATGTCCTAGTCTGTGAACTTTGGCACACCCTGCCGTTGCTAGGGAAATGGATCCGTCAAAAACGGACGTCACACGGAAGACTACCATTGAATTCTATGGGCCCCACTGTCACGGAATCACTGACCAAAGTAGGACATGCTCTACTTTTGACGGAGTGGAACAACGGATCCGTCCAAATAACGGAAGTGTGCATGGGCCCATTGAAATGAATGGGTTCAGAGTGCTATCAGTGACAAAAACGGATAGCACCCTGAAGGAAAAAACTGAAGTGGACATGAGGCCTTAGGGATATAACACTTGAGGTTAATAAACCACTGGCCTGATTGCTAATGGTCATTCTCCAATTCCTAAAAGTTTTTTAACCGGTATTGGTAGGGTCCCTGATCCATTGCTGTCCTAAAGTCTGAATCAGGTGGTCATTATTCTTTGGCTTGGTTGTTCATTGTGTTTATCTGTGACTTCTGACTTCTTGTTAATACGGTTGTGGTGGACAATGTTTTTGTTTATGGCTAAGCTGCTCTGGCTAGATCAAATCATCCACCAATTGGTTAAATTGAGTAGAAGTCCACTTCAGCCTTAATTTGATATAGCATTTACAGTTGATTTTGTTTTAGGCAGGATTTGTTAATGCATTAAAATTAACTTGAACCTTACTCCTCTATTACCCATCTATTCTTCTTTGGCATGTCTCCAATTTTCTTGTGATTCCTGACATCTGAGTCTGTACTATTTTACTCAGCAGTCACAAGTAGGGCAAGACGGAGGAACACAAGCTAAAGGTGTGCATAGCCAATAATATTCATACTTGATAAATACCTTGGTGAATATTGTATATGTGATTTGACTGTGTGCCTCATGACCAAAACTGATCATTTAACCCCGTGCTATTACCTCAAGTCAAAAGTCGATATTAATTAGGTTTCTGGTTGGGTTGTTTGGAATAGTCTTTGACCATTTTGTTTTAAACCATGATATAATATAAATAGTTAAATAGCGGTGGAGAAAATATTTTAGCATTGAATAGCAGAGCTTCGAATTAATATTAATAAGCATTTTTTATATTTAAATTGTTGTATTAGTATGTCTATCCAAATGACTTTCAGATGGAATACACATCAATAAAGCAGTTCATAGTCAATGACCTGAACTTTTCTTGCCAAGAGACAAGCAGTGCTGCTAAACCTGTATTCATACCAGTCGACTAAATTATTCATGTGCCATATTATGGGAGAATTTGTCACACCTCTAGAATTGTTACACATTAAAGGAACATTCCAGGCAAAACTGATACTCTGTGTTATGCCTAGTGTAGAGCCTGAGGGGGAGGAGCATGACACATGCCTTTTTCCCTTTTGTATTCCTTGAATCCCTGTTTCATGTACCAGCCCCTCAGGTCCTGCACTAGACATAACACAGTGTATCAGTCCTGCCTAGCGTTTTCCTTTAATAATGTAAGTTTAGGTTAGCTGTATCTGAATCTAGGCATTGGACCTGACACCATTACATTATTACCAAAGCATATTTAAGGTGTACACCAGGCTTTGAAAATTAAAATTTCTTATCAGTTCATTCACGTCATGGAGAGAATGCTAAATAGTACATTATATGTTTTTTTTAATTATTATTATTATTATTATTATAATTTTGATACATTACATTTATCTGATCATTGTGTCAGATTATTTTATAAGTTAGTGCACATTATATTTATTTGAGTCTATTTTAGAGTTTGGTGATGTCATCTATGGAAAATATATGTTGGTGCATAGTAATGTCATTTATACTATACAGTATGTCATTGTTTCCATACAATATACAGTAGATTTAATACAGTATAAAAGTTGTGTGATCAGACATAATGTCAGGAATACGATTTCAATAAAAATGAATTTAATACCTGATGAAAAATAGACCGTAAGTTAATTCATTGTTTGAAATTTTGAATATCAGCCTGAGTGTCAATCCCTCATCAGGTTTTATTACTCATATGATTGATATGAAGTAAGATCCCTTTGTGATATATTTATCCTAAACATAATTTTATTGAATTTTTGTCGTACACATGAATTCTAATATTTTTGAAACATAAGCTGCAATGAGTGTCGGACCTGGCTTTTGAAACCACCAAAGATAAGCTGATATGCCGAGGGAAGTTCTAGCCTATCACAAATTCCATTGCAGTGGTTGCTACAGGGAAAATGCAGTATTGCATGATACTCCTTTAAATGAAAGGGCCACCATATAATTCATGGCTGCACCAGTAAACCAGAGGGGGAGCAGCTCTTTACAGCGGATCTCACACTGGATAATAGAAGAGAGTCACAAACATTAAGATGGTGGTGACGACAGAGCAAAAGCTCTGTAAGATCAATAGCACATTAAACAGATATATTTTGGACCGTCTCAAATGAGACCTGATACTGCTGTGTAGCACATTGTTTGATTTGTAATTTCTTTTTGCTCTAAATATATATTTTAAATAATTTGGATAATATTTAAAACTATAAATACATAACATTAGCTGTTAAGTCTATGCCCAAATAATAAAACGTTACAGTACTAATGTTAGAGCAGCAATTTGCACATAAATATAAATTGTTTGTACCATGGACAAGCCACATGTAAATGGGTGCTACAAAAATATAAATAATACTGAATGGGCCAATCACCTTGCTGAGTACACATAGTATATAAAGTATACTGAGGGGTGGATTATAGAACGGGGAATGGCTGGAGAATACTAGTTGGGTTTAGCAGTGATGAAGAAAACATGTATGTAAATTAAGGAATATAATGACAGTACTTACCCCTCACAGGAATGAGGAGTAAGTACAAAAAGAAATATATTTTCAGGATACATTTCAAAGGGTGAATGTTAGAAGTAAATCTGATTAATTGCTGCACCCTTTTTTCCAACCATTTTCCTTATTTTTCTTTACTCCCCCCATGCAGGACTGACACCGAAACTAGACATTTTTATGTCAGTTAACTGAATGTTTGTGCTTTTCTGTTTGTATAGTTAAAATAATGTTTGCGCATAAGCATGAAATAAAAGAAAAAGGAAAGTGAACTATAAATGAAAAAATAAAAATAAGTCAATCTGATTGACCAATGAAGAGCTGGGTTCAGTAGGGTTGGTGGGACCAAGCCATACAGGACCATCTCCATTCACGTACCCGTTCAGATCCATCTTCTTATTTATAAAGTGTCGTATTCTAGTACATGCTGGTTGTGAGGTAAATATATCTAGTTTAGTTTGTTAGAAGAATGGTTTAATGCTCTTGAGAAGTGAGAAACGCTTTTGTGAGCTAGAAATCTGCTCAGCATACATGTCACGTTCCTTTACTACTCTTCTTGGCAGGTCATATAAAGTCGATTACTCAGCAGATATATGCAAGGAGCACAGTAGAAAGCACGGTCCTAGGAAGAAAGGATTTTTAAATCTGTATTCTATGGTATATAAAGGTGTGCAGGGAGCAATTTCAAAGATATTTAGCAAATCAGAATTCACAATTACATTTTTTTGCATTAAAGTACAATTTATTATACCATATCCCTGCGCTGGCTTTCATTACATTATTGAGGCACATCAGCGTCCAAGCAGCCATTCAAATATTTCATCTTTTTCTCCCCACATCATTAAAAAGGTCATGTCAAAAATCAGTTCTACAATAGCTATAGCCATACATTCTGCCTTTAAGTCATCAAGTCACAAAATACATACATATACGCAAAGATTTTCTACTACCCCAGACTGGGCTTACTACCGTGCTCTAATACAATGTACATTATTTTCTATAAATTGTGTTTGAAATGTACCAGACACTAGAGACACAGAAACATATGGATTGCGCTGCATTATGAGGAAAGGAAAATATTTCTTCAGAAACACATTATCTCTGTGAGCTGCATAATGTGAGGATCTATACACGCTAGAAAATATTCTGCTTCTGAAGAAATGTTCTTCTCCACAGATGACGATATGCTGCTCGCCTGTTTAATATTTAAATTCCCCTCGTCTGTTTGTAAAATATAATTTTTAGTCCTCTTCTCCCATTACTTCCTCAAAATGTTTGTTTTTGTGTTGTTTATTTCTATAAATGTGAACAGACAATTAACAAACAATTTTTATACGTAAAACTATAAATGATCACAATTTAAAATGACTTAAAATAATGGCTTATTTATTAGAGATCTTTTTATAAAAAAGTGAAAATAAAGTCATTCAATATATTATCAGTTTACAAAATATATAGTATATGACACTCATGTAGATGTCAGAAAAGGGAGTTACCCCTTCCGGATACCCAGTCCCTTATTAAGTCTCTGATTTAAAAGGAAATGCAATATAAAACAAACTGGACCTTAGTAAACACGTAAACAGTTAGGCCATGTTCACACGTGGCAGAATTTTTCCGCTGCAAATGTTGGTGCAGATTCGGGGCAATTACGCAACTAATCTGCGCCAACATTTGCATATTTGACAGGTAATTCAGACGTTGCAGATATCACAGCGGACTTGCCACAGATTTCAGTTTTTGCATTACAAAGGCTGAGATCCGCAGTGAAATTCCGCTTCTTCTCCGCAATGTAATGAGCATGCTGCAGAGGGAAAATTCTGTACTACAGCCTAATTTCTGCACTTGTTTTCTGCAATGTTTGAACTAAGTTTCCTAAAATTGTATAGAAACAAATGTAAAAAACGGCTGCTGCAGAATTCCACTGAGGACTGTCCGCACCGGAATTCAACAGCAATTCCACCATGTAAGAACATGGCCTTACTGAATCATTACTGCAACTACAGACACAAAGTTATCCTCGCTCTATGGGTCAAAAATATTTGGTAAGACAAGAAGATTAAGAAAATTTAGTAAAAATAAGGGAAATAAAATAAAGAAATCTGCCATGTGGTGTCTAGTAAAGTGTTTCTCTATGGGTCCTAGTCAGGACAATGTAAAAGGTTATCTAGTTAGAAGAGTTTATCTGAAGATGACTGCTAAGTTACTAAACCCTCAAAAAGCAATATATAATAATTGTATAGTGGAACCAAATGGACCTATCCAACAATGTTAAGCTGGCCATAGACATGAGATTTTTGTCAATGTATGCCATGAAGTTTAATGGAATCTGTTGGTGACCGGCATAATATACCACTGCCCAATGTCCTCCATCGGGGAAACTGAGATTGGACATATTTTTATTTTAACCTGCCCTATACTATAGTTATCTAAAGAAAAACTGTTTGTTTATCCTCCTCTCATCAAAGAAATGCCATGCCTTATTGTCCAACCCCTAACGTGTATTTTTTAATGATAGAGTTGGGAGTTAGTCATTGAGTACTATTTTATTCTATGTTTGAACAACCAAATAATCCTAATAACCCTTTTTATAACATGTAAAACCTCTGATAATTATTATATATTTACTTTTCTTTGTTGTATTTTTCATTTTTATGCAGGAGGCAGGGAACCATCCAGAAGAAATGGAGATGGAGATGATGTCAAGCACATCACCCCCGAAAAAAACAAAGCACAAATTGGCCTCCCCAAACCACCAACAACTGGCTGTGCCAGCAGCATCAAATCCGTTTAATACTTCTGTCCCTTCTGCAGTAGATAGTCCATGTAAGGCTGAAAAGAATGGTCATCCAAAAGACAGTGCAAAACCTACAAAGGCTTTTGAAACTCAGTCAATGCCCAATGGGAAAACAAGGACCTCTCTTAAAACTTTGAGCAAAAGGAAGCTTTCACAACAAAAGGAAAAAAAAGCAACACAGATGTTAGCCATTGTACTTGGTGAGTATTACATATGTTCAAGGCACATAAAGAGTTTACAGTGTCTCAATATATCTGAGAATATCTCAGGGTTTTCTAATATTGCAGATGATTCATATTAGATGTGTTCTAAAATATTCACTCTGCTATCTACAGCCTTGGTTTCAGACCAAACAGTATATTCTTACAATGGAGCCAATTGTTTTTAATACAATATTTTTTTTGTTACTTTTGTGCATAAAAAATAGCATATTGTCATATATTTTTACAGCCTGATTTATGACCTATGGAACAATGATTTGAACTAGGAAGAGTATCAGATAAACAGTATATATCAGGAGTCTGTAGACACAAAAGCTCACATTATCAATGTACAGGGTGGGCCATTTATATGGATACACCTAAATAAAATGGGAATGGTTGGTGATATTAACTTCCTGTTTGTGGCACATTAGTATATGGGAGGGGGGAAACTTTTCAAGCTGGGTGTTGACCATGGTGGCCATTTTGAAGTCGGCCATTTTGTATCCAACTTTAGTTTTTTCAATGGGAAGAGGGTCATGTGACACATTCAACTTATCGAGAATTTCACAAGAAAAACAATGGTGTGCTTGGTTTTAACGTTACTTTATTATTTCATGAGTTATTTATGTCATTATGGGTGTCAGGTCCAAGCATTCCTAGATGAACAGTTTCTTGGGAAGTGGATTGGTCATCGTGGGTCTCCAGATCTGACCCCCTTAGACTTTTATCTTTGGGGTCATCTGAAGGCAATTGTCTATGCTGTGAAGATACGAGATGTGCAGCAACTGAAACTACGGATACTGGAAGCCTGTGCTAGCATTTCTTCTGCGGTGTTGCTATTAGTGTGTGAAGAGTGGGAGAAGAGGGTTGCATTGACAATCCAACAAAATGGGCAGCACTTTGAACACATTTTATAAGTGGTCAGAAACTTGTAAATAACTCATGAAAGAATAAAGTAACATTAAAACCAAGCACACCATCGTTTTTCTTGTGAAATTCTCGATAAGTTTGATGTGTCACATGACCATCTTCCCATTGAAAAAACTAAAGTTGGATACAAAATGGCCAACTTCAAAATGGCCGCCATGGTCAACACCCAGCTTGAAAAGTTTCCCCCCTCCCATATACTAATGTGCCACAAACAGGAAGTTAATATCACCAACCATTCCCATTTTATTTAGGTGTATCCATATAAATGGCCCACCCTGTACTTATGCCTTTTTTTTTTTTGGTGCATTTTACTCTAAAATAATGTCTAATCTGCTGTGTGACATATTTATTTGCGCCAGAATTTAGCGCCATTTGCACCATGCTTGTCAGTTTGTAAAAGTGTGGTGAAAAGTGGGCAAAGTTTACCAATTAAAAAGTCCCAAAAAAAGTTGCAAATGAGAAGAAAAAAGTTGCTTCCCTACTCCACAAAGACCTTGACGTAGAAAAGTGCCGTCATTTTAGACAGTGTAAAAGGTAATGGTAGTGATGTCTGTTGTGACGGATTTATCAAAGGAGACTGATGCAATGATAAATTTGTTGGAACATATGTCAATAAAGAAGGTTTAGCTTTAACTTATTAATTGGCTAAACTTACGTCACTTTTGATTACTGTGGGCCGTAATGTCTGACTTGTTAGACTCTGTCCATGAAGTGGGCGACACGTAGTCATATATTGCTTCTTAATGTTTGACTAATCTTAAAAAATAAAGCAGAATATTGTGGCGCACTTCTTGCAACATCTATCACCATCTGCAGCCCTCGCTCCCTACTGCCTAAAATGCAGCTGTAATTATAGATATAAACATTGATGCAACAAACAACATTAAAGAAGATGTCCAGCTCCATAACATTTTTAAAAACAGGTTACAGCGGAATACAATAACCAAAAAAGTAATACTCACCTTATCAATCCCTTTGTGGTCCCGCACCAATGCTGCCCTAATCCCCCTGCCAGTCTCTGGTTTTCCTACTCCAGCGATGACATGTCAACACAACATATGACCGCTGCATAAAATCAACATGTCACCACTACAAACAGAGATTGGCTATAGTGGTCACATGTTGTGTCGACATGTCATCGCTGGGGCAGAAAGTATAGAGATCAGCGGGGGACAGGGGAAGCGGTGGCACAAGAGCAGCAGGGGACTGATAAGGTGAATATTACTTCTTTTTAATTTTTCACTATTATAAGCAGTTTTTGGTTTTTTTTTAAATCATGATATTGATCTGTCACATTTTTTGGACTTCCATCCTTGGATTCAATGTGTAAAACAATTTATGATAAAATTATACATTAGCCCATTGTCTAAATACAAATTAATAGATAGTTTTTTTTATCCTTCATTTCTTCCATTGGAGTTTATGAGATAACGCATGGGAAAAAGAAACAATGAAACATTATAACTAGTGTTATTAGTCAAATAAGTTTTTACCTTAATTTTAGTTTTTCATCATTTGTAGTCTGCAAGTAAACAAAAAAAATGGATCAAATAAAAAAATGATTGTGTGAGCAGAGCATAGAAATATAACACAAAATATGCATTGCATTGTATTTGAAAGAGGGCCAGAATCCTAACTCTAAAAGGTTTATCATGTGACTGGCTGACATCCAGTTACCTTCTGTTATTTTGTTGAATTAATACATTAATTAGGATAAAAATCTAATAAATTTTGTTACAGAAAATGCGCAGCATCATACAGCAGAGTGGATGAGATTTAAACAAATGTCATCCACACGCTGCAAAAATGATAAGTGGAAAAAACGCTTAGAAATTGACCTGCGGTGCTTTTTTATATCCACAGCATGTCAATAATATTTGCGTAAATGCTGCATTTTAGTTGCGGGTATTCCCCATTGTAAAATCCACAACAAATAGCGGATGTTGCAATTTTTGCGGCGGAAAACCTGTGATTCCGCTGCAAAAATTTCAACTTAGGGGAAAAAATATTATTATACTTACCCATAATTGCATGCTTCTGTGTCTAGGCCGGCCTCCTGGGATGACGTTTTATCCCATGTGACCACTGCGCCAATTACAGGCTACAGTGGTCACATGGGATGAAACGTCATCCCAGGGCTGCAGAAAGTCAGAACGTCGGAGGGACGAGTCACCATGGTAAGTATATCCATTTTTTCTTTAATTGCAGTATTTTTGCATCAGATATTCTGAGCGAAAAACTGCACCACAATGTGGTGCAGTTTTCTGGCTGAAATTCCCTGCGGGCAACAGGGCGGATACACTGTATCTTTATGCAGCATATTCGCCCTGTATGAACTTACCCATACCATTATTTATGTGTCATATGCGATAACGTGACAATATATACAGTATACTCATTGTGCTCATGATGACCATATGATGTTTTTAAAGACTATTTTAATGGTCATTCATTTCATTAATGTAATTGTAAATCTTGTGCTCAGTATATAGTTACATCAAATTAATGCAATGTATCTTTTAGTACATAACCAAAATCCTAATGATATAATATGTTGTATTTACCCAGGAGTCTTCATTGTCTGTTGGTTTCCTTTCTTCATAACCCACATCTTAAATATGCATTGTAACTGCAAAATTCCGCCAACCTTGTACAATGCATGCACGTGGCTTGGATATGTCAACAGTGCAGTCAATCCTATTATTTATACCACATTTAATGTGGAATTCAGAAAGGCCTTTATAAAAATACTTCACTGCTAGAAGAGATGTCGGACGTTTTACCATAGGCAACAATTACAGAAGTGGGAGCTCGGAGAAAACCTTGCTTCTTACATTGGTGGGAATCAATTTCCCACTCGCGCTCAAGTGCTATATACTGTCTAATGTCTATAGTTGATGGATTGGAACCTGGAAATAGTTCTACTCCTGTAGACCAGAATCGAGTTTTCAACAATGGTAATGAATAATGGATTACTGTATGGACTGGACCTAAATTGACCTGTATATTGGCATCTTAAGGGGCAAGATGAACCTTAAGACTACTAGACATTGCCTTCTTGACTGCCGTCAAGATAAAGAAGAGGTATCGGATTCAGCCATTAATGATAATGGAATCTAATTATCAGAAGATATACAGATGTAATTGCAGTCTCACCAAAGACACTGTCATTTTGTTAACTCTGATCTTTGCAATAGAAGAAAACCACCGTTTGCTAAGACAATACTTGGAATCAGGGAACTGGGGCTTTTCCCTTTACACATTAAGGACTATACACGGAATTAAGAACTGTCTTGCAGTGGCCATCTCCAGCTTTGTAGGTAACCTGGTGATCAGTGTAACACGGAGAGCAATGCATTGTGGTAACAAAAGTGTAAATAAAGAATGATTAAAATGAAGCCCAAGCCAAAAAAAATAAGGATATAAATATAAACTCTGTCTTGCATGGTGTGTGTCACATTTAGCGTATATCATTATATCACACCATGACCCAATGAAAGGAAATAATGAACTACACATTGAGTCATTGTATGTGGTTCTTCTGGTGGTCTAGTATGATTCACAACAAAATTCATGCAAACTCATAAGTAATAAAAAATACAACAAAATATAGAACATTGTGAGTATATAAGATAACAGTGCAAATAATATTATGCCTTTGGCTTGTGCTTGTTGCCAGTAGAACTGGTTGAAATGTCTTAATGTGCGTCAGCTGACAACTCACCTAATGCATTGTGAAATGGCATCACTTCATACAGATACTGTCATTTGACTATTACTTTTTTTGCATTGTAAATTTAAAAAATGTGAAAGAATTACATCAAGCATGGGGTATTCACTTGAATTAAAGTGTTAAAGCAAAAGTTAATTTTGTATAAGTTATCACATAGTCAAATGTTCCCTAATAAACTGTTTCTGAATTCCTCTTCTTACGATGAGAAGCAATATGGGTAATAAGGAAGAGCAGGATATAAAATTCCCCGCAGCTGCCCTGTCCAGTGCCGTCAACAGAAATTAGGTGCCATATATGATGCCTGTATTTTGTCAATAGAGAGTTGCGTCAAAAGAGAAGTCCTTTTCTCTCTATTTAGACAGAATAGAGGCACTGTAAGCAGGGAATGTATTGTATTGACAGCACCAATCGAAGCAGCCATGGGGCATTATATTTTCTGTATGTCATCCAGCATATCTTTACAGGTGGCTGTTGTTCAGATAGTAGGACATGAAAGTGGTTGTATAATCAGAAACAGCACCACTCTTATCCGTGGGTTGTGTCTGCTATTGCAGCTCAGCTCCATTTAAGTGAATGTGGCTGAGCGGCAACACAAGACACAGCCCATAAACAAGGGCAGAGCTATTTTTGGAAAAATTCGAACCCATTTTTCTAATTATATACAACACCCAGAGATGTAACTTGAAGCTCCTGTGCCCCGTTGCAAAATCTATAACAGTGCCCCCATCTACTTTGTGCCATTTATAATACTTATGTGGCAGATGGGACTTTGGCCCCCAAAGGCACCAGGGCCTGGGTGCAACTGCTACCTCTGCACCCCCTACAGCTACGCCCCCGACAACTCCTTTAAGGAATTGAAGTACTGTATATGAAGTTCCCTGATACCCACGTTTGGTGGACCTTCACTTTAAAACTAAAAAATCAGCCTAATAATACTCAGCTAGAACTATAACAGAATGACTTAAAAGGGCTGTCCCAGAATTGACAATCACCTATTGAAAGAATAGATAATAATGTCTGATAGCTTGCGCCCCAGCGACAACGTTGGCCCCAGACCCCAAGATCCCCATCACTGCACCCTTCCCCGTGCAGTGAAGAGAAGCTTGAAAGGAGCTTTCACCCACCACTTCATGCCACGTCTATGGGATTTACAGAACTGTAAGGGTATGTTCACACGCAGTGACAAAAAACGTCTGAAAATACAGAGCTGTTTTCAGACGAAAACAACTCCTGAATTTCAGATGTTTTTGCAAGTACTCGCGTATTTCGCGGCGTCTTTTACGGACGTTATTGGAGCCAATGAAAAACGGCTCAAAAAATGTCCCAAGAAGTGTCCTGCTCTTCTTTTGACGAGCCGTCATTTTACGCGCCGTATTTTGACAGCGACGCGTAAAATAATGGCTCGTGGGAACAGAACATCGTAATTCCCATTGAAAGCAATGGGCAGATGTTTGTAGTGGAGCCGTTATTTCAGGCGTAATTTGAGGCGTAAAACTCCCGAATTACGTCTGAAAACACTGCCTGTGAACATACCCTAACTGTTACGCTGTACTCACCTATTTTCGTCATTCCCTAGACTTTGAATGCTCGATCAGCGCTCTATTTAATGTCCTCCTCGCTGCAGTCGAGCAGTGAGGAGTAGCAGGTGCTTCAGGACTCTTGTTCTTGCGATTAGTGAGGGTCCCAGCGGTGGGGTCCTCAGCAATCAGACAATTTTCCCCTTTTCTGTGGATAGGGGATAATTGTTGATTCTAGGAATACCCTTTTAACATGCAGTTATATAAACAATAGCATTACACATTAAGCAGACACTTAGTCACAATTAATATTACCATTAATGAAGCCCAAAACATTCTCAATTGAAATGAGAAAAAATATTTTTGCCATAGATCATATATTTTTGCTAATTTAGAAATTTACTTCTGTCATATCTCAGGTTGGATTATACTGTAGTTTATTTTATTTTTTAACCATAGAAGATGCCTTCCCAGCATTTGCAAAAAAAAACAAAAAACTATTGTAAAACCTTGTTATGAAATGCACTTTATATAACTTGCCAAGAGGAGTGGGGAATGGAAGTGACAACTTAGGCTTCGTTCACATCTGTGTCAGGGCTCTGTTCCATCTGAGCTTTCCGTCTGAACCGATCCCTGACTGACACAAACTGAAACCGCAGGTTTCCGTTTCCATCACCATTGATTTCAATGGTGACGGATCCGGTGCCAATGGTTTCAGTCTGTCTCCGTTGTGCAAGGGTTCCGTTGTTTTGACCGGATAAACACCGTAGTCGACGGAAAGCTCTAACGGAACGGAGCCCTGACGCAGATGTGAACATAGCCTTATCTGATCATATATTTTTAGTTAGAATAAATTTAATATTCTTATGAGACTCCCTTCAATACTGCTACATCCCCAGGAAACTATGTAGACAAGCACTGGAAGAATTATTATACCTGACCAGAGTCCGTCTTTCAAAGAGACATTTTGGGATAAAGAAACGTATTTTGTTGGTTAATGGAAATTATGTAAATTGGCAAAATACCATCTAATCTATATTTCACTAAACAGAACTTACTATCTCGAGCGAATCCTTGCATGCTTATTTAAACACTCCTATAACAATGGGTAAGATTAGTATATCTGACAATTTTAATTTCATACGTTACTTATACAGTACATAGTACCTAATGTGCAAGCTCTGCTTGGAAGAGGATACAAAGAATACTAATCAAAAGGGAGCTAGTTTCTATGGAATCTGTTTGTGGGGCCTGGAAAACCCTTAGGCTGGATTCACACATGCAGTTTTTGATCATTTTTTTTTAACCAAAGCTAGTAGTAGATCCAAAAGGAGGAAAACATATAAACACATATATTTCCCCTTTCTCTTGAATCAAATCCTGTGTTTAATAAAAAAAAATAAAAAAAATGCAACAAAAACCTGTATGTATGAATCTAGCCTTAGTCAAGTAGTGCAGTCAGGAAAACATCTATAGACATTTGAGTTTCCCCTAAATTAAAGGCTATGTAAGCCTCCAAACTCCATTTTTAAAAAAAATAAAACAATGTACTCATATTATGTGGTTTTATGTATTTATTTATTTTCTGTTTGAGAGAAAGCTTCTATGTATCTTATAGACAAAGAAGCTGTAGCTTGATATTAGAGTCGGATCCATCAGTTCATGGATTGTTAACAACTGGATCCAATGTCTCTGAGATCCCCAGGACCAGTATTCACCGAAGCCATCAGTCCTGCTGACCTGATGGATTTGGCTTTAATGGCAAGATACAGCTTCTTATGTATACAGGATACATAAAGGCTGTATCTCAAAATGTCAAATTTGTTTTTATAAAAAAAAAAAAAAAAAATATTTAAAAGTTTAAAAAGCACATAATACAAAAATAGATTGAAGGTTTGCATATCTTTTAAGTCATACCAGTGGTGTCCTGCCGCTGTTATAATCCCTGCTGTATTCAAATTCAGGCAGAGGAATTGTTTTGAATGCCCGTAGATGTCCTGTAATATCTATAAAAGTAACAGGACAGCCTAAAAGAGATCACTAGATAAAAGTATGAAAATGGAGAAACACAATTGTTACTCTATTATTGTGATGCTCTATAAATGATGAGATTGGGGCAGGTCATTTTCTGGCTGAACTTTCATTTGAACTTTCAGAAGACCCCTGACACATGGAATCCCTGCGATCAGCTGTTATTGCCAGGTGAAACAGCCAGTATTTCAATAAAGTATATTCAATGAAGCGGATCGAAATCATTTGACCACAATGTCTTGCCAGTTTTTCCAGCGGGAGAGCTAAGACTCTAGTTAATAGACGGGTGGTTTTGAACGGGGATTTCTCTCTATTACAACTATAAGCCATAATAGATCATAGGGGTAAGAGTTGTCTAATGCTTTGCAATCCTACTTTGCTGTCAAGATTTTACTGGTAAGTGGAGCTAAGAAGAGTCACACCCGGGGAAGGAGGCATTTACCCGTCTTTATCTGGGCTCATGGTTGTAAGGGTAGAGCTCAGTATAATAAAGTTACCGCACTCGCTGTCAACCACATCTTCTTGCAACATTTTGACATAATCATATTACAAAATGTGAGGAAAATATTTTGTCCTATTTGCTTTTAGTGCAGAATCCCATTAGGTCACAGTGAAATGACTTCATGATGAAAGCAAACAAGGGTGTCCTTATTATTTGCATTTAGTATGCAGGTTTTGTATGGGCTCTCACGTTTAAAGGGGCACAGGAAAACCTTTAGGCCAGTTTCATACAAGCGTAATACGGGCACATTTATGATGCTGTTCAGGTCATTAGACGTTGGGGTCTGACGGGTGTTTAATCGTGAGACCCAAAAGAAAGAATAAAATATTTCTGCTTATTGTTTTCTTCAGACATTTTAAATCTTCCAGTAGTGATTTGGGCATGGATCTTATAACAGGCACATCGTCATAACCATGCTGTATTTGGAATCTGATTATTAGCTTTATGTTTTTAAATCAGTGGTGAAAAACAAAAGATGTAGTACAGTATGAAACTACTGCTGTTAATATCTGCTTGTCAGTGACTAGTCTCAGATTATTTATTATCATTTTTTCTATATATTTAAATTCCTGAAAATTATTTTATGCCTACCAAAAGATTAATTTAGGAAAAAAATATCTGTATTTCATTTCATTAATCTAAAAATCAGCTCAACCTGTGAAAATGATAATGTAAAAAATTCAAGAGGACCATATGGTTATTGAGTTCTATTCTAAAGTATGAAATAAATGCTCACTGCCAAGTAATACTGAAATAAAAGTGCCATATTGAAGCTAATATTATGACAATATATTGCCGAATAACAGTACCAAAAAAATTCCCACTTAGTACTGCCATATAGTGCCATACCTTGAACAAATAATAGTTATAAGTCCGGTATATTCATTGAGAGAGCACTCCCCCCACCTCCTCCCGCCTTCCTCACAGTGATTAACAGGATGGTGTGTATATGCAGGTAAACAGCAGTCAATCACGCAGGGGGAGGCGGGGGGAGTGTATAACTATAGGTCTGCTCTATTCTTTGGTTGCACCTATCAGACAAAAGGCACAAAACTTTTTGTGTCGTTTTGGCTGATAGGAGAACGGACCTGTCCCTGTAATATGCTGCCCAAACCTATGGCAACATATTGAGGTGACAGATATGCTTTGTTAGACCTCATGCTCACTCTCGCATTATGGCTTTGTAGAAATTTCTAATACGGCACCAATAAAAGTCTATGTGGCCTACTGTATCAAACCGACTGAAAAATAATGGTGCCTTGTTCCCTCTAAAGTCGTATTATGATGATATTCTCACCTAGATATTAGGAGAATATATCCATAATATATCTCTATAATAAAGAACAGTCCGGCAGCACCAGTTTTAGGAGGTGACAAACTGGTCAATGGCCCAGGGCCTCAATCTCTTAGGGGGGCCCCTGAGGACTAGACCCCCCAGGAGCAGCATGAATTTAACGTTGACTCCTTCTTCACTGCTCTAGACCACCATGGAATGTAAACCTAACCCCTTTACTGCCTTAGATCACCAGGGAATTCAAAATTAACTCTTTCACTGCCCTACTCCATTGCGGATTTTGACATTTTGAAATTCTGAAAATTGGCGAGCAGGGGCCCTACCTTGCTTGTTTCCCAAGGGCTCAATTTTCTATAATAACAGACTCTACCATACAAAGGCACATATTCTGACACATTCAGTGCCTACTACTCTGTAGCGGATCTGCAGTGTACATGAAGTCTAAAACTATACACAAGTCCCTGCTGGGCTTCTTTACTTTCCATCTTCATCATTGCCATAGACCAAAATATAATTTTACGTAGCTCAAGCAAATGAATGGCTGCTTAACTTGATTCCATGTCAACTTATTTTTATACATACACATTATTAAAAATCTCATCAGTTTCCCTGCTAACTTAGGAATCCCAGTCATCAATTATACAGTAGTTTATTGTTTCTGATGATAATTGGCTATGCTCACAAATGGTAGATATTTTAGTAAAGTATCAAGTGTAGTGAAAATTTGTTCTGCCTAATAGTGTCCCACAGTTTCATAATCTACCGTACAAGATTAGTTAACACTTTAGCAGCTGGAAACAGCAGTGGTACCTATAAAATGAATGTATAGCCTCAATGTTAAGGGTACCCGGCAAGATTCACCCGGATGATATACTATTACTGAGTGCTTTAGCTGTTTGAGGTCTGGGTGTTACACCATTACAGAATGTATGCTCTGTTTGTTTCTTTCTTTCTTTCTTTCTTTCTTTCTTTCTTTCTTTCTTTCTTTCTTTCTTTCTTTCTTTCTTTCTTTCTTTCTTTCTTAACATGTATTGTGGCAATCTTTTCTGCTATATATTGTGTATCAGCACCATGCCAGTTTAGAAAACAAACATGCTGTCCCTCCTTTTGAAATGAATGTGTTATCAGTATAGCTGGTCTTATATAAAGACAGACATCTGTTATTTCAGGTAGAAAATTGGAAGGGACTTGTAGTCTAAAAACAGTGGTTGATGCAGAACGTCTCGGCAAGTAGTAGAGTTAATGACTTCACTGCTGTTTCGAGATTTGTCAGCTTGTCATCCTGAAGAAGAACATGATTGACAGCCAGTGTCCTCAAGAAGCTTCATTAAATCCTTTCTTGTTGCTTCTCATGATTTATTGAATTCAAATTCTTCAAAATAATTAGTAACAATTGACTATTTTACTTATTATCAAGAGAGAAATGTATTATTAATGAATGGCTTAACGGAACCTGCTGGATTATCAAATATTCATACAAAAAAATGTATAACATGGACATGTAAGAATAGAGCCTTGAGGGAGATAGTCAAAATTAATATAGTGATTCACATTGACAAAATATGTTACTATTACTTTGCTTTTAATCAGAGGAGTCTCTGCTCAATCTTCTGGAGTTTGCAACATTCAAGGTTATTATTCCATTCTGTGTTGGAAAAAAACACTAGAAAATTAGAATATCTATCCATCTATCTATCTATCTATCTATCTATCTATCTATCTATCTATCTATCTATCTATCTATCTATCTATCTATCTATCTATCTATCTATCTATCTATCTATCTATCTATCTATGTCATATCTATCTATCTATCTATCTATCTATCTATCTATCTATCTATCTATCTATCTATCTATCTATCTATCTATCTATCTATCTATCTATCTATCTATCTCTCTATCTATCTCTCTATCTCATATCTATCTATCTATCTATCTCTCTATCTCATATCTATCTATCTATCTATCTATCTATCTATCTATCTATCTATCTATCTATCTATCTATCTATCTATCTATCTATCTATCTATCTATCTATCTATCTATCTATCTATCTATCTATCCATCCATCCACCTATCTATCTAATATATATATATAGATATAGATATAGATATATATATATATATATATATATATATATATATAGATATAGATATAGATATATAAATTTTATCTCTTAAATGTTATGTAATGAAACAGTTTTCACACAAGATGTTTGTTTAATCTTTACTGAAATGAAAAATTATTCCTTGCAAAAAAACATATGTAACTATTATACTAGTGTGTCAAAGTTTTTGGATATAAAGATGGAATGATAACAATGTCCTCTAAATTAGAATAATAACAAAATATTGCAATAAGAGGACCACTGGCTTGCTGGGATGGATTACAAAAGATTCTATATGCCTTACCTCCTCATAAGGACTCCATTAGTTACCCCCTATCAGCAAAATCACAATTACATGATATCTTTTTATTAAGGCTCTGTTCATATCTGCATTATTGCCAGTCTGCCAGGTTTTCTGGTATTTTTGACTGCAAGAATAGCTCAGTCTGCAGTGATATTCTTAGCATCAGAAATACTGAAATCCAGATGCAAACCTGACGGACTCCATTATAAGTCAAAGGGATCCAGCAGGATCCACTTGGAATCGGTTGGAAACATGGAATTCATGATACTTGTGAACAGTGCCTTATATTGTCACCTGCATTTATTTTATCTGCTGAGATAAAAATAGAACTCTACTGAAATCCCAATGACACACACTATAGATTGTAAGGAGTATTATTACTGAGAGTCCTTTTTTTTTCTGCAGTAGTTACAATCAAGGTCTCACGGCATGAAACCGAGAACCCATTGCCAAATCAATGGCTTTTACCAACCTGGTAATTTCATGAAGATCATTGTAATATTTTTTGTCAATATATCTGCTATGATTGCCAACCAATGAAGAATTTCTGGATTGTATCACTGGTTATAGAAAACTGTTTGTACTAGAACACAAAAACAATTTTCAGTTACTGTCCACCAAACCTATATACCTTTCTAGTCTATATAACTATATTATGTATCATTGTTAAATTCAAAAACGTATCTAACAAGATTTTCTTACAATGCTGATCTCACAGGATGCCATTGAATGTTGTGACATATTTCATTATCATAAATGGCGCAAATGCTTCTTTGGGGCCATATTAAATATCACTGAATGATCAAGTTTTTGTGTCTGTCTCAATCGATTCTCATTATGAATAGTCAATGTGAGATGTATGACAGGTGAACCCAGTGATGTCAATGTAGATTTAAAATATGTATTTAGAATAATGTCACAAATAAAGTTACTTTACAAAATATATATACAAATACACACAACCGATCAGTTAGAGACCAGTGTAATACATAAAGCTAGAAATATTATCTTGGGAAATACATTTCAATATATTTTTTATAGCGTTTGTGATTGATTTTAGATTAAACTAGGGTGTGACTCTTAGGGCATGGGCAGACGTGGCGGAATTGCTCTGGAATTCCGCTCGGACACTCCGCAGCGGAGATCCGCAGCGGACCCGTTTCTCCATTGCCTTCCTCAGCTTTTTAGTAGGGTTCGTTTGCACGTTGCGGACAATTCCGCTGCGGAACATAGGCTGTGGTGCAGAATTTGGTGTCCGCAGCATACAATGGTTGTTGCGGACGTGTGGCGGACTGGTTGCGGACTCATTGCGGAATCTCTCCATTGACTTCAATGGAGATTCAAAATTCTGCAATGAAGTCCGTAGATGTTATGTAGATGTTATGTGTGCTGCGGGGCGTATTGGATTTTTAACATGACATTTCTTCATTCTGGCTGGACCTATATATTTCTAGGTCTACAGCCAGACTGAGGAAGTCAATGGGGCTCCCATAATTACGGGTGACTACGTGTGTGTACCCATAATTACGGGTGACTAGGCGACGTCAGTAAATAGTCACTGTCCAGGGTGCTGAAAGAGTTAAACGATCGGCAGTAACTGTTTCTGCACCCTGGACAGTGACTTCTGATCACAATATACATCAACCTGTAAAAAAAATAGAAGTTCATACTTACCGAGAACTCCCTGCTTCTTTCTCCAGTCCGGCTTCCCAGGATGACGTTTCAGTCTAAGTGGCGACTGCAGCCAATAACAGGCTGCAGCGGTCACATGGACTGCCGCGTCATCCAGGGAGGTCGGGCTGGATGCAGAAAGAGGGACGCGTCACCAAGACAACGGCCGGTAAGTATGAAATTCTTTTACTTTCACTAGAGAAAGTGCTGTCCCTTCTCTCTATACTGCACTGATAGAGAGAAGGGAAGTACTTTCATCTCAATACGCAATGGCTAGTCCGCATCAATTTAATGGCTATTTTGGGCAGAGCCGCAACAGAATCTGCAACGCAGATTCTGTGCGGCATTGATGCGGACAGTAGCGGAAGAATTCAGCCACGTCTGGGCATGCCCTTAGGGTATATTCACACGCGGCCGATTTGATGCAGAAATTTCTGTGACTGCAAATCAGTTCCATACATATGAATGGGGCAGTTTCTGTAGTAGGTGCATGGGTTCCTGCAAGTTCCATTCAAATGAAAGCGTCAGTCTGAAAAAAATTCTGCAACAAATCAGTTGTGTGTGAAAATACCCTAAATGTAGGTAGTGATTTGGATCCATACAATGTGATAAGGCTAAAACTCAATTATAAGTGTCATGGGGGGACAAAGGAGTAGGATATAAATTGGGCTTTTATAGAGTTTTAAAGTGACATTTAAAATATGATGGTCGGTGTATATGGAGTAATAATACCTGGTGCCCCCAGTTGTGCCCCTATGTCGTGGATCCTCCATTTCATGTATCCCTCTATGCTATCCTAAAATGACGGTAGCTCTTCTTAGACTATGAGTCTGAGACACGCCACCTGTTCTCGGATTGGCCAGAGCTGCTAACGTGAACAGTTCGGTCTAATCCGTGAACAGAAGCAGACAACAGAAAGGGGAGACCGAAATGGCAGATCCATGTTAGAGGGGCACAACTCCATATATACTATCATATTTATAATTTTATCCTGAGACCGGAGGGTCGCTTTAAAGTAATTGAAAGGTAAAGACGATGAGTACCATATGATAACAGATGTAGCAGGGCAGATTTTGTCAGTTAACTGTTTACTTTGTCAGCTGTGGCAGCTCACTGTCCTGACATAACTTAGTAGGTTTACGTGCAGTCCTATGGGATACCATGGCATCATAATTTCTCAGCACTTCAACACATACAACAGACTCAGCACTGATAAATCTGTACATATTTAGATATTTCATCTTGAAATTAAAATTTACAGAAATGTGTCTTATTGGTATTTTGCCGATTGGAAAATGTACTATACCGGAGCCTCATTTACCGCATTTAAAATAATGGTGTCACAGACCTCCTTGTGGGGTACCCAAAGAAAGAGCTAAACTTAACCTAGTTTTCCCACAACTTAGTGTTGGAACACTGCTGACCCCAGAGCCACAGTAAGTGTTGGTTGTCCAGTAGTTAATTCTCTGGACAGCGAGTACAGAATCTACGGAGGGGAAAGTGAAGAAGTAGGTGGTTTCTAGCTACAATAGACAGTTTTATAGTTTTTTTAACAGTGCAAAAAAACATAAAGACGGACGCAGTGTCAAAGGGGAAAACAGAATCATAGTCCCAAGGATCACCAGGGTCACAGCAGCAAGTAATCAAAAACCAAACACAGTACAAACTTGTACATAGTCAGAAAACTTACTGTGGTCAATAAACGTCGAGATTGAAATCCAGATGAGGTACATACAGATGTAGCCATCTTTATCTTGACTCTGATAACTTGCTGCAGCGTGATATCACACAGCAAAAGCCATTTAAAAGCCATTGAAAAAGTCAAGATAAAGATGGCTACATCTGTAAGGGTTAAACAGGTAGCGAAGTCAGTCACAATCCAACATCAAATGCAGGTAATAGTCGTAGGTAAAATAGGGTATAGAGATAGGTACAGGGAACTCACCACTTCAACTGCTAATGGAAGCCGCAGAAAGCAGAGTGGCGGCAGCAGCCGGTACAGACAGACAGAGCTGGAGCATGCTGGGATAGGTTTATTATAAATGGAGACTGTACTATCGGATGAATAGTTCAGTTTTTCAGCCTTTCAGTTTTTTGTACATTAGGAAGGCAAAGTAATGGCATTGCAAATTGTCATTTTAATGTCCTTTAACAACTAAATAGCTATCTGTTTGTATAGATTTCAATTATACCAAGGCCAACCATTTACTAATTGCAATATTTATAAAGCTTATTATAATGGAATTATATTAGACAGGCAAAGAAAGGATAACATTGAAAAACTAGACATCTATGTACCTTAATTTGAGTAGGAGGAAAACATTATTAGTGGAATGTAAGGCCGTATTATAGTGGGCATGTTTACTAAGTGCATATTCTTATCAAGAGGGAAAATTGAGGGTTACTCATGGCCAAGCTTTTCAACAATTAAAGTGTACATTGTGTACAGTATATACATATTTAAAAGGGTTGAAGCTTCATTTTTATGATAAAGTACTGTATGATATTTGCCCTTGTCACGGCCACAAAGTTAAATGATAATATTCTCGCTGTCTGCAAATGCCAATAGGGAATATTCACCGCATATGGATTTACACACGTAAACCATAACATTAAATCCACTCGCCTAAACCCCCTTAAGCCACCAAAACAGCTGTGACCCATCGAGGTCTGGACTCCACATGACCTCTGAAGGTGTCCTGTGGTATTTGGCACAAAGACGGTATTTGGCACAAGGATTAAAGGCCCCACCTTTAATCTTTGTGAGGTGCGACCTCCATGGATCAGACTTGTTTTTCCAGCACATCCCACAGATGCTTGATCGGATTGAGATCTGGGGAATTTGGAGGCCATGTCAAAACGTTGAACGCTTTGTCTTGTTCCTCAAACAATTCCTTAACAGTTTTTTCAGTGTGGCAGGACACATTATCCTGCTGAGAGGCCACTGGCATTAAGGAATACTGTTGATATAAAGGAGTGTATTTGGTCTGCAACTATGTTTAGGTAGGGGGTATGAATGCCAGGACCCTGCAGAACATTTCCTGGTACATCACACTGCCTCTGCCAGGCTTTCCTTCTTTCCATACTGCATCCTGGTGCCATCTCTTCCCCAGGTAAGTGACACAGATGCACCAAGCTGTCCACATGATTCACCAGACCAGGTCACCCTTTTCCATTGCTCTATGGTCCAGTTGGATGCTCACATGCCCATTGTGGGTGCTTTCAGCAGTGGACAGGGTTCAGGATTTGCACTCTGACCCGTCTGCGGGTACGTAGCCCCAAATGCAGTAAGCTGCAATGCACTGTGTGTTCTGACTCCTTGTCAAGAATTCACTTTTTCAGCAATTTGTGCTATATTAGCTCTTCTGTGGGATCAGACCAGGTGGGCTAGCCTTCACCCCCATGCAAATTAATGTGTCTTGGACGCACATGACTCTGTAGCTGGTTCACCGGTTGTCCTTACTTGGATGGTAAGTACTAACCATTGCATACCAGGGACACCCCATAGTTCTGCCGTTTTGTAGATAATTTGACCCATTTGTCTAGCCATTATAATTTGGTCTTTATCAAAGTTGCTCAGATCCTTACGCTTGTTAATTTTTCTTCTTCGTACAAATCAACCTTAAAAACTGACTAATCAGTTGCTACGTAATATATCCCACCCCTTGACAGGTGACATCGTACTGAGATAATCAATGTTATTCACTTCACTTGTCAGTCGTTTTAAAGTTATGTCTGATCAGTATTTGAATATATATATATATTAAAGATTATAATTTTTTTAATCATCTTCCTAGATGATTTCAAGTTCTGCAAAGTACAGTAAAAAATAGTGTAGTACGGTGTTAGCCATAAACAATTATGCAATGTTAAATACTTTTGTGTCAAAAAAGACAAAAGTATTGTAGGTATGATACATTTATTGGCTAACCAGGTATGATACCTTTATTGGCTAACCAGAAAAAGTATATATGCGGCTTTCAGAGCACACAGGCTCCTTCTTCAGGCTAGTTTAGAAATGAATGACTTAGAAAAAAATCACAACATTTAAGATGTTACACAAAGACAATTGGTACATGAGGTGATACATCATTAAGATAAGCCGGGGCCATAAAACAGGTTATAGGTGTGATGACTTAGGAGTTAAGGGATCTGGAGTCAGTCTGATGGGGGATGTGACGTGTGTCCATGTAATTCAGGGGTCTCAAACACAAGGCCTTGCGAGCCGCATGTGGCCCGCGAGGCACCGTAGCTCCCTCAGGTGAGGAGAGAGCACGCCGAAGGAGGAGTGTGGCGGCGACTGATGAAGCCTCTGACAACATATATGGACAGTGATGTCAGGGGCTTCCCCAGAGCCAGAGTCCCAGAGTAGAGCTTATACTAGCGCTCTGCTTCGGGACTGCTCTGAGGAAGCCCCTGACATCACTGTGCATATATGGACAGTGATGTCAGCGGATTCACCAGAGTTCCGGAGTAGCGCTCTTCCCGGGATACCGGCCCTGGGCTTGCCCCTGACATCACTGTCCATATATGGACAGTGATGTGAGGAGCAGAGATGGAGTTCCAGGCAGAGCGCTAGTAGCGCTCTGCCCGGGACTATGGCTCTGGGCTTGCCCTGACATCACTGTACATGTATGAATAATTATAACGTGTTTTTTAGCGCACGGTAAACACCATAACAATGAAACCCGAAGACAATGGATGAATTACAGGGTTTTTTTTCCAATTTCACACCACAAATAAAAAATTTTTTTACTTTCCCATTACATTATATGGTACATTAAATCGTTATATTAAAAACTGCAACTCATTAACCCGAAAAAAAAATAAAGGCCTCATATGGCTATTTCAACAGAGAAATTAAAAGGTTATGGCTTTTGGAAATCCGAGAGGAAAAAATCAAAATGAAAAAACTAAAAATGACTGAAGTGCCAAGGGGTTAATATATCATTGTTATGTACAAAAAAAGCAGTCAAGAATTTCTACTACAGTTCTCCTTACATAGCCATGAATTTAGAATGTCACATCCCTCATTCCAGTAAAATTTCATACCCTATGTTTATGTAATATAACTGAACTATAATATATCACAGCACTTCCCGTTATTTATAATAGGAAAGCACCAGCTAGACGGGCAAAAAGGGCTGAAAAAATTATGTTTTGAGAGCAAACTTTCCCGTTGGCTATGTGAGGAAGCAAGATAGGCTATAGTTCACCGTCTAATCTGTTTCTTTCACAGCCCTGCTAAGAAATTGTCACCGTTCATCATATTTCCTAGTATTCAGTGTTTCCTCTCTCAATCCTCTCCACTCATTATTCCCTACGGCTTGTTACTGTCACTTTCAACTTATCACATGGCTACTTAGGTCCTCATCTAAATGTATTTTTCATTTTGTTGTATCATGTGTTTACAGTAAGTTGGCCTTGTACGCTCAGTTGAATTATTACAGAACAAAAAAATGCAAACTGTACAAGAAAGGACTTTACATATTGACATCCGCCCTGTCAACTTGTATGTTATTTGAGTTACAATGCAAACAGCTGATTATATATTGAAACTGTCTAGCACAATATCATCCATTGTTATCATTATAGATAAAATGATAAAAATGTCAGCCAGAGAGTGCCACCACAACAGGTAAACCATACCACCATAAACAGTGTCAACGAAGGATGTGCCCACACACAACTCCTGCTAGTGAGCAGCCTCACACACAGAATTAGCCAGAGATTAACCATATACACAGTACCCCAATATGCAGTATCAACTTGACAGTACCTCTGTAAGGTGGGCCTAGGTAGTCTATGGCCCCCGGCAAGTGTGTCGTATCAAAGACGGTATGAAGCAGGAGATTTATTTCAAACTCAACCTTTACTTTACCGGAGACCGTAGCACAACCGGCCACAGCAGGTAAAACATCAACAGTTAATTTCAATATGAGAGGCACCAGTCTTAGACACGACCCCTCCCTTCAAAAGCAGAGGAGATGGGTAAGGGAAAGCAACAGTTGGGAGTCGCACACTTCCTATTCAACGTGTGAAGATTAAAACTTATTTTCCAGGGTGAGGATTTCAGCTGCAACATCAACATAGGTATGCCTAAACTTGTCTCGCCTACATTTATCTAGGGGGGCAAAAGTTCTGACAGACTCCCGTCAATACAGACCAACTTGTCCTTACCTACTCATCTCGTTCCGGCATTATCGAAGAGGAAGTGACTCGTCAATAGCCCATCAGCAGCCACTCACAGGTCACTCTTTTCTCCTGGAGGAAGCTTTGACTGTATTCATTTGTATCTGCAATCTAGGGATGCAGATAAAATTGAGAGAAGTGGTGAACAGAGACGCAACTGGAATGACTGTTTGGTGTGACGCCACTGTAATGACTGGAGAGATGGCAGGCCTTGGTGTTCATCTATGGAATGTATAGACCTATGTGCATTTCATCACGGATGGCTGTCTTTTGAGGGGTTATTGGCCCATTGCCTGAATAATAACAGTATTTAATGTTTAACGTAACATTAAGACTGGTATAATAACTTTACTTCTTGCATATGTGTTTACCTTCAATGTTTTGCATTACAGTATAGATATGCAGCGTATATTCCATTGTAGAAAAGTGACATTTAGACTGGAACCTGTAAATGCAGATGCAATTCAACACCTGTTTCCATACAAGTTTTAAACGTTTCTCAAGTGGAAGAGCAGACAGTCCATTAGACTGCAATATACCGAGATCGATTTCCCTGTTTCTTTTAGAAAATCAGATCAATAATAATAACTTTTTATGCACTTGATGAAATTTGTACTGTGCATAATAATAACAATGTCAAGACGTATAATGTATTTCAAATCAATGTATCGTCTTCAAAATATTTCTGTCACTTTCCATCATAACAATTAACATTAAGAAACGTGCTATAAAATTCCACACTTCTCTGGCTGCTTAGCGTTAGTTTAAATAACAGCATACTGTGTAATGCCCAGACTCATAAGATGCAGGATATAGCTAGGGGAAGGCTGGTGGGGCAGGGGTCCTGGGTCCTCAGAGTTGGGTGGGTGCAGCTTTAATATTAGCACAGTTATAACATGGATAGAGCGGGTGGAAAAGTTTGGTGATTCCACTTTAGTCAAAACAAATTGAACGAAGTCAGCATTGATGCATATGGGACTGGCCATTGCGGATGGATGCCTTAGACGATAGGTCCAGGTGGAAGTTTAACCACTTCCCGCCACAGCCGTTTTTCAGATTTTCATTTTCGTTATTTCCTCTCCACCTTCCAAAAGCCATAACGTCTTTTCCGTCGATATGTCGATATAGTACTACGAGGGCTTGATGTTTGCGGGACGAGTTGTAGTTTTTCATAGCTCCATTTATTTTGCCATATAATGTACTAGGAAACGGGGAAAAAATTATTTGTGGGGTAAAAAATGAAAAAAACAGAGATTTCTCCATGGTTTTTTGCGCGCCGTTTTTACGGAATTCACTGTGCAATTAAAACAACATGTTAACTTTATTCTGTGGGTCAATACAATTACGGCGATACCATATATAGTTTTTTCTACATTTTACTACTTTTACAAGTAAAAACCTAAGTGTAAAAAAGAAAATTTATTTTGTGTCGCGAAATTTCAAGAGCCATAACTTATTTTTTTTCCCGTTGATTAAGTGGTATGAGGGCTTATTTTTTGGGAGATAAGTAGTAGTTTTTAATAATATCATTTTGGTGTACATGCGAGGGTTTGATCACTTTTTATTTCATTTTTTTTTGTGGGAGATTAGGTGACCAAAAAATAGAGATTCTGGCGTTTACAATTTTTTTTTTTACGGCGCTCATCATGCGGGTTAAATAATGATATATTGTAATAGTTCAAACTTTTACGGATGCGGCGATACCAATCATGTTTATTTATTTTTTTACTATGCTCTAGGAGGAAAATGTGAAAAGGGGTGTTTTTGAACTTTTAATATATATATATTTTTTTTTAACCCAAAAATACTTTATTTAACTAATTTTTACTTTTTTTATTAGTCCCCCTAGGGGACTTCAACCAGCAATCATTAGATCGCTTGCACGATATACTGCAATACTAATGTATTGCAGTATATCGTGATTCTGACAGGCAACTATTAAGCCCTGCCGGAGGCAGGGTTTAATAGGTGCACAAAGATGGCGGACCTGGGGGATACCCATACCTCCCAACTTTTGAATTCGGAAAAGAGGGACATTTTAAGCCACGCCCCTAACCATGCCCAATATCCCACATAAACACATCAAATCACGGCCAGATCCTTCTGCAAATAACATGCGCACATTCTCACTGCGGATCTCTAGACTGTCTGGATATCACAGATATTATGGATCCGGTTATGTAGTCTTTATGTTACTTTTCCTAACTTGCGTATAACATTTGCTCATCATGGCGGCAGCTGCTGCAGGACAAACCAAAAGGCTGAGAACAATGAAAGTCAAGAGGGAGACCCTGTTGTTGATGACTTTTCAATTGACAGGTAGCAGAGTTACATGATGGTTGATTTTTTTTCCCAGTTGTGTAACTCTGCTACCGGTCAATGGAAAAATCATCCACCACAGCCCCCTTGTAGATCGCTCCACACCCAGCCCCTGTAGATAGCGTCAGACATAGCCCCCTGTAGATAGCTCCAGATACAGCCCCCCTGTAGATAGCGCCACACAGCCCCCTGTACATAGCGCCAGATACAGCCCCCCAGTACATAGCATCACACACAGCCCCCCTGTACATAGAGCCACACACAGCCCCCTGTACATAGCGCCATGCACAGTCCCCCTGTACATAGCTCCACACACAGCCCCCTGTAGATAGCTGCAGACACAGCCCCCCACTACATAGCGCCAGATACAGCCCACCTGTACATAGCTCCACACCCAGCCCCCCTGTAGACAGCTCCACATACAGCCCCCTGTAGATAGTGCCACACACAGCCCCCCTGTACATAGCGCCAGATACAGCCTCCATGTACATAGCTCCACACACAGCCCCCACTATACATAGCTCCACACACAGCCCCCCTGTACATAGCTCCACACACAGCCCCCCTGTACATAGCTCCACACACAGCCCCCCTGTAGATAACGCCACACACAGCCCACCCGTAGATAGCCCCACTCACAGCCCCCTGTAGATAGCTCCACACACAGCCCCCTGTAGATAGCTCCACACACAGCTCCCCTGTAGATAGCGCCGCACACAGCCCCCCGGTACATAGCACCAGACACAGCCCACTGTAGATAGCTCCACACACAGTCCCCCTGTAGATAGCGACACACACAGCCCCACTGTAGATAGCGTCACACATATCCCCCTGTAGATAGCGCCACGCACAGGCCTCCTGTAGATAGCTACACACACAGCCCCCCTGTAGATAGCTGCACACACAGCCCCCTGTACATAGCTCTACACACAGCACTATTGTACATAGCTCCACACACAGCCCCCAGTAGATAGGTCCTACTGCTGCCACTCTCCGCTCTGCTTTGATGTCACTCACCGTCAGAAGAAGGCAGGAGTCTTGCAGCGGCGTTCTCACTAGTGTCGATGCTGGCCCGGGAGTGAACCAGTCCAGTCACCTGACCGGTGAGGTCAGATGACAGGTCAGGTGACTGTACTGGTCCACTTCCGTGCCGGCATCGATCCCAGTGAGAACACCACCGCAAGACTCCTGCCTTCTTCTGATCGCTGCTGCAGTCAGCAGCGATCAGCTGTCTTGATGCAGCGCCCAGCTGGACATTTTGCAGACCGCCCAGGACGGCAAATCGGGACTGTCCCGCCGGATCCAGGATGGTTGGGAGGTATGGACTTCATTAGGCCCCTAGGCAGCCATAACAACCATGCCCCCCTCCGCGATTGCGTTGCGGGGGGCTTGATGAGCTGTTAGAGAAGGTCGCCCCCTATTTCTAATGATTTAAATGCTGCGGTCGCTATTGACCGCAGAATTTAACGAGTTAAACCAGCGGGATCGCGCTTGAGTTTGATGCTGCTCATTGCTCAAACAACCGACACCCGCATCGTATGGAGCAGGTTCACTCCGTTAGCCCGCTCTATACTTCCCCTACCCGACTTTGGCGTATGTATACGTCAAATGTCGGGAAGGGGTTAAAACATGTGGGAATTATTGTGTTCAGGGACTATGCAGACCTAAATGTAACTCCCTTAAACCCTTTCAAGACCAGAGGTGTTTTGGTCCTTCATGACCAGAGCAAAATTTCACCTTTTGGAATGCTGGATTCTAAAGGGGAAATAAAAGGTTTTTTTTTAGTCTACAGGTATTTCCCAATGAATTAGAATATCATGAAAAAGTTAATTTATTTCAGTAATTCAATTCAAAAAGTGAAACTCATATATTATATAGATTTATTACACACAGCATGATCTATTTCCAGCATTTTTCATTTTAATGTTGATGATTATGGCTAACAGTTCATGAAAACCCAAAATTTAGTCTCTCAGAAAATTAGAATATTATATAATCCCAATGTCGAAAATGATTTTTATAACCGAAATGTTGGCCTACTGTAACGTATGTTGATCTAATGGTTACAGCCCATTATATCAAATTAACTAGGGATCTGTATAGCCATACATCAAGAGAAGACGCAGGTTGCAACCGCCCAAATGCAGAAGGTTAAGGTTTTTTTGCGATTACCTACAATTGGTAGGTAATATATATGTCTAGTAGTTTAGAGTTGTATGGAGTACAACTTATGAAGAACTCATGATTTGAGTTTATATTTGAGTCTAGAAGGTCAGAGTGTACCAGCACAATGCTACTATCACAGCAAAATTTTGTGGTTCATAGTTGTAACATGACTTTCTGAATAATCTCTTAGATAAGAACAGTATCTACAGTACATTCTGGTATAATCTAAACATAACAATTATAACATAAATAGCTTCCAAGCTTTACCAAGATCTATCAATCTATCTGTAAGAACACATGTCCTGTACTTGTACTATTTATAAGAATCAAATGCACTTTTAACAGTCCTGTTCGTAAATCCATATTCCCCCAGACAATTCACACACCTTTGTTTCAAATCACATGGCTGCTGTTGTTTTTTGTTCTAGCTGCTTTCATGAAATTGAATGAAGAATGTGAACAATAAAGTCTTTGATTTGTGCTCCTGAATATGATTTCCAAGACACTTTACTGCTGGGCAGGTGCAGCAATTCTCAGAAAATTGCACAATAATATGAAATTAAACACCCCTGAAATTAATAAAGACAACAAAAGGAGAGGTTTGTTAAATTTTTGATCATCCTCCTTGATGATTTTAAGCTTAAGAAAAGCCATTCTACATTTCTTATTGTATTTAAATCCAACTGTGATTCTTTCCCTACAAAGATATTTAGAAATCTATGAGAAGAACATAAAATTCAATTTTTAGCTTTGAACTTCACTTCGTTTTTTGAACTTATGTTTTTTTTATGTATAAAATTTTAAGTTAATTAATTGTAAAATATATCTTCAGAGGGATAGTAGATCAGATATGGAGCTCCATATTATCATATAGCCTCAGAGATAAATGGTAGAATTCTGTCTGTCTGCAGCTGCCACTAGGGGAGCTTATTTCTTACAGATGAAAATAGGTTCATTGATCTCCCTAATAAATCTGTATACAAAGCTAAAATCCTTTTTGGACAAAGTTTTTCCATGCCTACCTATTGATTAGTGGAGGAAACTGGATAACACTCCTCAAATGGCACTGCTTTCAATCCTACCTGGCTCCATTGGCTCTCAAAAGAAAAACATTCTATGGTTTCACTTAATGGCAGCACATTCAGTTATTCCTCGCCCATGGCATACTACTGTTACACCTTCCATGGCTGAATGGCAACTGAAGATGTCTTACATATTGTCACGAAGGGTCTGTGGACCCACTGAGCCGTACCGCCTTGGCAGGAAGGCAGCTGGCCAACAGGATGCAGGACAATGTCTATAGTTCGTATAGGGTACCTGTGGCAGCTCGGACAGTAGCAAGGCAGGCTCGGCTTGGACTAGGCAGCAGGTAGACGTCAGGCGAGGTGAAGTAGGCCAGACGTGGAACAGCACGACACGACTTTGGCACAACACAGTGCTAGACCAGGGAGGCATGGAAATGCAAGGAGCAGAAACAGGAATTGGAACAGGTACAGGAACAGGAACTGGAACAGGTACAGGAACACACTAGGAGGCCATCACATAGACAAACTATATGGAACAACAACAACAACAACGCTCAGGCATAGAAGCAGGGGGCTGGACCCCTCTTATAATCCAGGGTGGTCAAGGGTAATCAAAATGCCTGTGTGCCCGCTGCCCCTTTAAGAGCGGGCACGAGCGCGCGCGCACCCTGCGGGATTCGGC
The DNA here is from genome assembly GCF_050947455.1 of Rhinoderma darwinii. Classification (NCBI taxonomy): domain Eukaryota; kingdom Metazoa; phylum Chordata; class Amphibia; order Anura; family Rhinodermatidae; genus Rhinoderma; species Rhinoderma darwinii. The sequence goes on along the minus strand of NC_134696.1, from coordinate 36,365,627 downwards.
TGAGGTGAGTGGACGCGAGCGCTGGCGTCTCCTGAGGAGGAGGCTGGGGCCAGCGCTTGCCGACTCGTGGCTGCGGCTGTAAGGGGAAGGTTGGAGCTGACGGCCCGCAGCCACGGACATTACACCTATACTGTATGGAGGAGTTGTCGGGGGAGCAATCTGGGGACAACACAAAATTTCTCAAGACTTGGCAGCCATGGTTGGCATTTAGAGCCTCTACAGAATTTCAAACCCTATTTCATTGACTCCATTGAGTCGACCCCCCCCCCCAGCTGCAGCTCTATCATAATGTGGCAATTTTAGATTATGACTTCCACATTCTCCCCTTGACATTCCCCATCCCCCTTTTTTTTTGTCTATTTTTGTTCCTCTCTTCTGTTTCATTCTTCCTCTTTCTCTTGGGTTATTCTTAATCTTCTTTTATTATTATAGTTGTACTGTTTGTGGCCCATAATGCCCCTCATGGACCACTGGCTATAGTAAAACACACCAGATGTAAGAAGCATCGTTGGTTTATCCTGTTAGATTAGGTAGCACTCCTTGAGCTACATTTTGATTTGACAGAACTATTACGTCCTTTTTTTGTGGTTTATAATGTTATTGCTGGGCTTAATATGGGGAAGGGAAGATATACTTTTGTATTGTATTGTCTTGTTTATGTTCTATGGATGTATACTTTTCTCGGTCCAGCATGACCTACTTTGTTTGTAATTTTTATGACATCTATTTGATTTGTTTTTGAAAACATTCAATAAAACTTTAATTAAACATACATTTTAATGCAGCAAGCTCCTATCTATCTATCTATCTATCTATCTATCTATCTATCTATCTATCTATCTATCTATCTATCTATCTATCTATCTATCTATCTATCTCATATCTATCTATCTATCTATCTATCTATCTATCTATCTATCTATCTATCTATCTATCTATCTATCTATCTATCTATCTATCATCTATCTATCTATCTATCTATCTATCTATCTATCTATCTATCTATCTATCTATCTATCTATCTATCTATCTATCTATCTATCTATCTATCTATCTATCATCTATCTATCTATCTATCTATCTATCTATCTATCTATCTATCTATCTATCTATCTATCTATCTATCATCTAAATATTACCTATCAGTTATATATTAGCTTTATCAGCTATCATTCCTTCTGCGTGATTTTGCCACGTCTAACATTTATCACTAATCCAGTGAATAGGCTTAATAATTATTGAGGCTGAAATGCCCCTTTTATCCTATATTCCCTTATGTGCTCTGTTGGTGAGATGGTAAGCATCAGAGATCTTCTAATGCACGCAGTAGAGCTTCTATGGAGTTGTAGGTACTCTGTGTGTCGCAAAACAGTGCCACCCTATGGTGCTGTATTAAGCACATATTCTAAAAAACACAAAAACAGGCCGTATGTTAGGAAAACGCCTGTTCCCTTAAGATTACCATGACGACTGTTCTAGCTTCTGGGCGGTGCTGGTTTTACTTTGAGCCTATATCTTTTCTCCGTTCTGACTATCAGGTGTAGGCTTGTATTTATACCTGGCTTCCTCCCCCTGTTCTTTGCTTGTAAATTTCCTGTCTGCATGTGTTTTGATCAAGCTACTTACCTACACCCTTTACCTCTGACTTCTGGACTTCTTGGAGATTAAACTCGGCGTGTATTTCGATAACCCTTTTTTTTACTGTTTTTGATTATCTGCTCCCGGCTGGTTCTGACCTCTGCTTTACCTGATAACCACTTGCTTACTATTTTGGACATTCTGTTTAACCTCTGGCTGTCTGGTTCCTGTTCAGGTTTGCCTGCATTGCACCTCTTATCCAACACTGAGCTCTTCCAAGACAACATGGGTTCTATGCAGCAAAAACCATCCGGCCTTGCGGTCGGCTCTGCCAAAGACTTTAGAGTAGCCTTAGACTCTGTCGATCAGTGTTGTGACGGATTTGAGATTGCAGATTTATTTGCACACTTTCTCCCGGCAGTCTCCAGCCGCCTTTGAGGAATTGCTCAACTTTCAATTCCATAACATCGTACTTACAAATTTGGCAGGTTATCACCAGTTCCCAACAGGAGGCAGACATAACACAAATTCTACATAGGGAGAGAGTGCTCAGGTACAATATGCTAGTGATATCCACTCCCACTAATCTTGAGGGAAGTGGCTGCTCAGTGTTATCACTGCACACAACCAAAGCTACAAAAAATGTGTGGGTCACACGGCACAGCGTATCTTGCTGGATCACAGCTTATTCGTTATGCCCATACTATTAGATCAGGCGGGCTGCCCTGCACGTCACACTGGACAGTGGCACACTATTGTCCCCCAGCATTACGAGAACTGGCTGCCTCCTGAAAAGAGTATACATGATAAAAATTAGGTATTAGTTGTTGTTTTGGCCAAAATATGCAAGCTCATATCCCACGTCAGGGGTCTTACAAGTCCCAGATATAAGAATAAGCAGATATTCTGTACTAGACACAATGCTTCTATGGGAGAATAAAATTGGAGGCAAGCAGAAGTACAGTGGGGCCCCATAGAAGCCTATGGGTGTAGTATAATGGCTCTCTCAGGGGTTGTAGTGAGATGTTATATGTGCATTAGGCCCTGTAAGGAACTGCTATAAATCCCTTTTCATTAAAAAACAAAAAACAGATAAGAAACCACCATTAATTATTTTGTAAAAGAGCATTCTGCGATTAAAAACAAACAAACTAAAGAAAAAACTATTGCTCAATTAAAATGAACAGACATCCCCAGCTGTTTCTTTGCTGTGACTGCCAATGAATAAGTCATGGGATGTGCTTTTGCTGATAAATTGTTTAAATTGCTTGAATCTGTTAGCTGTAAGCTAAGCCTTTGAAATGTATTCTTCCTCATACACAGAATAAAAAAATATTATAATATGACAGAGAAGAATAACATAACATTACGGTCTTCAGAGAAAATCCAGTTTTGCAACATATATTCTAATCAATATGATAAATATACAGTGTAAATGGTAGACACTATCGTATAGGATGAAAGTGTAAGTTTGTGCACATCCCTGGTGAACTGTCAAGGGCTAAAACAGTCAGCTGCGCTCATCCATCGGAGGTCAGTGGAGGGGGTGGGGACCCGTCTCAGACTTCCTAAGAATCTCTCCACTTTGAAGCCTAAGACTGCTGCGGCCATCTTGGAGAGTGGAAAATGGGGACCGAAATACAGGAACGCAGGCCGGATCATTTAGGAGTGGGCAGCAGGTAAGCTGATTATAAATTTTTATTAATGGATTTGAATGGGAATCCCTGTATATAAAACAGGAATTCAAATGACACTAGAGAGCGAATCCCTGTGTCATGAACCACCCCTTCAGGTCCTGCTTTAGACATGAGAAAATGTATCGATTTTAAGGGAGTGTACCTTTAGGCTAATTTCACACATAACGTTTCTGTGCCGTTTTTAACCTGCGTTTTCTTGGGCCAAAAATGATGCGACTAGAAGTTAGCTGAAAGTCTATAGCAAAATCTAAAATGCATTACTAGCAAGACTTTTTTGTTGGTGGTGTTTTTCTGACCTTTTAGTGCACTTTTTGGACAGTGGCGTTTTGTTTCTGTTTTTAAAAAAGCAGCATGCTTTAAGTATTTCCGTCTTTTTTCCCATAGGCTTCACTATACTGTAGAACTAAAAAAAATGCCATAAAAAATGCATGTTACAAATTTAAAGTGTGGCTAAAAGTTTAGCAAACTTCGGACATGTCATACTGACATGTCAGAAGTTATGATGGGGCGGGGGGGTCCGAGCAGTGAGACCAACTGATCGCTAAAATGAAGCAGCTGAAGTGCTCGTGTGAGCGCTCAGCCGCTTCATTTCTGTTCGGCTTTTTCCGGAAATAAATGTATCGGAGTATGGGCTCAATAGACTTTCTATTGAGTCCGTACTCCGATACATTTATTTCTGGAAAAAGCCGAACAGAAACGAAGCGACTGAGCGCTCACACAAGTGTTTCAGCTGCTTAGTTTTAGTGATTGGTGGGGGTCTCACTGCTCGGACCCGCACCAATCAAAACTTCTGACATGTCACTATGACATGTCAGAAGTTTGTTAAACATTTAGCTACACTTTAATAAATAGAAAAACACCACCAAAACACTTAAAGATTGAAATTCACTGCATTTTTTACACACAGAAAAAAAAATGCAGAAAAAAAAGTCTGTATGATGAAGACATTAAAGGGTAACTAAACTTTCAACAATCTTCTGACATGTCCATGCACTGAGACCCCCACCGATTGCTAGAACAAAGCGGCTGAGTGCTCGGGTGAGCGCTGAGCCGCTTAGTTTCTAATTGGCTTTTCTCAGAAAGCGGATGTAGTGGTGTACGGACTCAATAAAAAGTCTATGAGCCCGTACACCGCTACATCAGCTTTATGAAAAATGCCGATCAGAAACAAGGCGGCTCAGTCACCCCCCCCCCACCATTCTGCAGTTTCCTTTTAGCGATCGGTAGGGGACTCAGTGCTCGGACACCCTCCGATTAAAACTTCTAACATGTCTTTATGACATGTCAGAAGTTTGTTGAAGGTTTAGTTACCCTTTAAGGAACTTTAAGGCTATGTAAACCTTTGAAGACTTTTTTTTTTTATTACTAAAACAATGTATTATAGTGTTAGTGCAACTTTAGAATTGTTTTTTATTAAAAATTATTTTTAATTTTTCAGATATGAACTTAGATGTGATCGATAACAGATGGATCCTGCTGTCCCAAAAGCCGTCAGTCCCACAAGTCAGCGCAAGATACAGCTTCTATGTTTCCAAGTTTCACTAAACACTATAATACATTGTTTTAGTATAAATAAAAAAATTCTTCAAAGGTTTCCGTAGCCTTTAACCACTAACATGACCTATGTTGGTCTCAAGTGAATGAAAAAATAAGTTCAAAGAACAGGTCAGGTTTTCTTTGCTACACTAATCAAATGATAATGTTTGGCCTCTTGTTACATCAAAACTATTTATATATTCAAGGTGATGCACGATTATACTCGGTATATTATATTTATAATCATGAATTATTTTTCAGCTTTGCTGTTTTAGTGTTTTACTGGCAAAGGTAGAGCCATCAACATGACAGCCAAAAATTGCAAAATATCATCGTTTCTGTTTGTCAAGCTTAGATATAATCTCTCTAGACCCTGAAATGAATTACCCTAATTGGTTGGTTGACAAGGAAGAGCACAATGCATGGCAGTTACTTATTTACAGCTGGCAGAATTCAATTATATGAAAGGATGAAGGCAAAACAAGTAGTCAAAATGGATGTCATTAAGTCTTGTTCTTAATAATTTTTAGCTTTTTCATTTGCATAAGGACTTATTAAAACTATCCTGGGGAAGACAAGATGGGGCAAATGTTACAGTTCTTAAAGGACAGACGGATACCATCAATTCTTCCAAAAATAATTTGCAAACCAGCACATATTTATTGTTTATGGAACTTCTCAACAGCCCCCACTGAATTAATTGAGTTACACAAAAATGTTCTCTACAAAAGTTATGAGCAACTGTATTACTTTTACTTGAACATTTCATGTGCTGCAAACTGCTCTAGGAAATCGATTACTCTGGTCTACTGTTGATGCAATCATGGCCAAAATATATTAGACTGAAGTTTTAGATAAGTATATCAACTAATACTCGCCCAGTAAACTTATCCAGATCCATGTCAATAAGTTATATCGATATATCGGAGAGAAGTAATTGACACAGAGACAATGCTTTGTATACCCAAAAATCCTTCCCTGACTATATTAACAAAAATACAATAATATATTTCAAAAAGTGTGTAGGCTTAATTTCAGCCAATCGTTTACAATGTGATGATAACTCTGGTTCAGCTAATAGCGTACAATGAGAAGATGTTCGTACTGAGCCAATCACAGACATAAAAGCCTTTTTAAAGGTATGGATGTAGCCATCTTTATCTTGAGTCTGATAACTTGCTGCAGCGTGATATTACACAACAAAAGCCATTGAAAAGTAATTGAAAAAGTCAAGATAAAGGATCTTGCCACTGTGTATTTAATTAGTTAAAAGTCAAGATAAAGATGGATACATCTGTAAAACTATGATTCCCATGAAACTCTACGTCATAGCCTGCACCTGCAATTGTTTTCATGCCAGAATACATTTTTATCTTTATGGCCTGTTCTTTTTTTATGAAAGACCTTTTCATAGAATTGCAACCCCCAAGGTTAATACACATTTCTTGTTACAGACTCAGATAAGGAACAGAGAGACACATAGCTGAGAAACTGACGATCCCAGCATGAATATACTGTCTTAGGCTATGTTCACACGGGGTATTTTGCCGAGTTTTTTGACGCGGAAACCGCGTTGCAAAACTCTGCAAAAACGGCCCGAGAACGCCTCCCATTGATTTCAATGGGAGGCGTCGGCGTTTTTTTCCCGCGAGCAGTAAAACTGCCTCGCAGGAAAAAGAAGCGACATGCCCTATCTTCGGGCGCTTCCGCCTCTGACCTCCCATTGACTTCAATGGGAGGCATAGAAAGCGTATTTCGCGCTGTTTTATGCCCGCGGCGCTCAATGGCCGCGGGCGAAAAACGGCGCGAAAATCGCCGCGAAAATCGCCGTGCAGGGAGAGGAAAATCTGCCTCAAAGTTCCAAACGGAATTTTGAGGCAGATATTCCTCCCCCAAAATACTCTGTGTGAACATAGCCTTAAAGCAACAGATGGCCTCTTAATCACAAAATGGATTCTTTTAGAATACAAGATGGATGCAAAACATACAAGATGGAGTTTATACAAAATGGAAAAACTTAAACACATTTTAATCACTTTCACATCTACCCAATGAAATGTTACAATGATCGTCAGAGCCATTTTAATCATAGGGCAAATGAAGAATTTGCACTTTGCCCCTTTAGTGTTGGCAGCCCTGAACCCTGTGCTGTGAGTGACCACATTTGTCTCTTCATCCTCCTCACTAGAAGGACTGCAGACAGGACCTGTGAAGGAACTGCTGAGATCCCAGAGGGAATCAGCGTATCACTTCACTACAGAGCAACCAGGGCAATGACGGCCATTACTGAGGTAGGAAAACTCTGTCATGTGTGAATATAATGTGAGGATCCCGGTCCATCAGGAGGGAGACTCATTACAAACATCCCTGTTCTATCTGCTCAGGTGCCAGGAAGAAGAAGAATGGCGCAATTGTTAAATGAAGGTTTTGATGGCTTCATTATCCCCCTTATTCTGGTGTTGGTTGCACCTGGGTTGATAATTTACAGACAATTTTGCAGCATTCAGATGTGGCAGCTAATAAAATTGGAAATTAATTGGAAAAGAATTGGCCCATTTGATTGGCCTCCTTTCAAAAATTTCAGGCTGTCACCATTATGGGTGAAGCCTAAGAAAGTACGCAATTCTTGATATCCTCACCCACTTGAATTAAACTCTGCAGCAAATTCGCTATGTCCTTGCCCAACCTTAAAGAGGTTTAATCTTTTTTAGGCCTGTGTTCACCATTGTTATTCACCATACGATGGACCTCAAGGCTCTGTTTAACTTACATAACCCTAAAATATCTGTACCTGTCCATATTATATTAGGAAGGATATTACTCTGTAATAATCTCAACCAATGGATTGCCTCTTTTTAGCATTAAATCATGAAAGTATTCAAAGCTACCTACATAACACCACAGTTGCCTTTAAATTCACATCCGTGAAATTTTGAAATGTTTCATGATCCATGTGTTTGTTTGATATCCACTGATACCCACCTGCTCTATTAAAATAATATGTACATTCAGCTGAGCTGGGAAATGCAAGTTAAATAGTATGTACATGATTATTTATTTTTTTAACTGAAACATTATTGTCCATGGACTGTTTTTGGTATTGCTCATTCCAGTTCAAGTGACTGGCACAGACCATGGATAAGAGTAGCACTGTTTCTGGAAAAGTACACCCTTTTTTCCTGATCCTGAATAACCCCTTTACTGGAAAATTGGGGTTGAGCTGTTCACTCATGCAGTTGATATCTATGTAATGTCTATGGCCAGCAAATTGTTAGGGGAGATGGTAATAGTCATAAAAAAAGTTTCAGCAGATTCTTTAACCAATTTCATCCTCCATCCACTATATCTATATCTTGTCAGGACAAATATGAATTTGTCTAAATAAATTACCCATGGAGCGATAAGATTTACCGCAGCTGTCACTGTGTCAAGAAGGTTAATGTGCTGTAACTGAAATCATTTTGCACATTATTCTCTTCTTGCATCAGCAGACTCCCCCATCCTCCATGTGAACAGACATTGAATTGTCAATTTTCTAGCCTAGCCCTGAACTCCTATATTTTTATAAGTTAACACAGTATATTCGATAAAAGTTAAGCATTACAAAGTCTCCTTTGTCACCCCGGCTCTATTTACGAGAAGAGAATAGAGATGGCCCTTTTTATTATTATACCAAACATTGAGCCACTCATCTGCATTATTTATCAGTGAGGTGGTTGTTAGAGCAAGGACTTTAAAAAATGAACAAGAGGGATGCAGAAAAGGAAAATACCAGACATATAGAAACCAAGCTATAAATAACTGGATTCTCTGTGACTTTATTTTTATACTGAGTTGATATGATGTCAATTCTTACATTTGTTAGATTACCTTTTTTTAAATGTCATATATTGCTTTTTATATAAAAATATCAATTCAACTCAAATAAAAAGAGAACTTAATGTGCCCCTAAATCCATAAAGGCTGCTACTATGTGCAATTTTTTTTTGTGAGCTCAGCCATATGTGCTCTGCACTTCCAACATGAGAAGCTATTTCTTGTTGGCCATATTAGTGCCCCAAATCTGTCAGCGGGTCAAGCTCAGAGCCTACAACTTCCAGTCTTCTTGTCTTCTATCACTAAGATAGACTCCCCTCCCCATCTTACCTAATATGCAATGTCAACAAGAGAAGAAGTACTATGACACTTTTACAGGGACACCTCCACTTCGGTCTAGCAATCGGTGGGGGTCCGCCCTTGGTCGGCCATTGGTAGAGCATCATATAGACATTGCGCCAGTGTCTGTAATGAAGCAACCTCTTCAAGGGGTAAGACAAAGGATTAGAATAAAATAAAACAAGAAAATTTATAGCAGACTCCATGACTTTTCTAGAATGTTTATTCCCTGATCTCTTGAAAATACTGTAAAGTGCAACAGGGATACCTAGAAAACAGTACTCCAGCTCTAGGGAACAACGAACTTTCGCACACTAGAGCTAATTTTATCCGATGCCGCTTAAGCCCTGTTCACATCTGCGTCAGGGCAATCCGCTGTTCTGCTCTGTCAGAGGAGCAGAACAAGGGAATTCCAGATGCAATGGTTCCGTTGCACCAGGGGCATGCTGCGCTATTGTTTCCAGTAATTTCTGCCGGATCTGCGATGGAGGCCCCTGACGGAGCCTCCAACACAGATGTGAACAGGCCCTTAACCTATCAGTATGTTTTTAGCCAAGTAGATAGAAGGAAACCAAGCCAAACAGAGGAAGAATATGCAAATACAATTCAGAGGTTTCCACATGAATAGATACCAAGCTTTATTGTTAATTCAAAATATTCTTCTGGTTGTCCATGACAATTTTTGGCTCTTTATGGCAGCTATGATTTTCTGTTTTGACCTTTTTAGGTTTCTCTGAAATAACGTTTACGTTTTATTACTTTACCAAGTGAAATATTATTTATTTTTTTATCACAGATCAGCCTTTTACTGGTGAAGATGAATAAATATCCTTTTCATTTTTCAACCAAATGCAGCAAGGTTTATTGGACGTCGCTTCACAGTACAATGACAATGATGGACAATGACCTAAAACATACTGAAAATTTAATATTCTACAATTGCCAAGTCAACCACCAGATCTCACCCCGATCGAGCTGCAGTTCACTTGCTTAAGACAAAACTTAAGGCAGAAAGACCCACAAACCAGCAACAACTGAAGACGCTGCAGTAAAGGACTGGCAAAGCATCACAAGGAGGAAACCCAGCGTTTGGTGATATCCATGGGTTCCATACTTGAGGCAGTCATTGCCTGCAAAGGATTCTCTACCATTTTATTTATGGTAATGTTAATATGTCCGATTACTTTTGAGCCCCTGAAATGAGGAGGCTGTGTAGAAAAATGGTTGCAATTCTTAAACATTTCACAGGATATTTTTGTTCAACCCCTTGAATTAAACCTGAAAGTCTGCACTTCAATTGCATCTCAGTTGTTTCATTTCAAATCCAATGTGGTGGCAGCAGAGCCCAAACCATGAAGATTATGTCGCTGTCCAAATAATTCTGGACCTAACTGTATATCAGTGGTATCAAGATCTGTAAATTTAAAGATAGTATATAGATAGATTTTCTGACATGTCACACATATGTATCAGAAGATCAAACTGATGGAATTCACTAACTCAGACGAATCGTGATTTCTAGAACAAAGGGCCTGTAACTGACGGTGGGGCGCTCAAACTTCTTTGGTCCTTTAACACAAAATTATTAACAGATCCCCATTGATCTGAATGTCTGTGTTATTTTAGATTATTCTGTCAGAAATGTTCTGTGTGGTGCTAAACGTTTTGAATTCTCTGCGATTTTTAGAATTTGATATTGATTTGAGCTCTCACTCCGTGAATATGATCATTTAACAAGTATCAATGTAATTTTGAAGGATCACTTATGAGTGGATTTCCCTTTTAAGTACCAAACAGATGTAGACAATTAGTATCAATATTGCTACATTTGCCTTTCCTGCCAGCTTTCGACCTCCTTGTAGGAAAAATTGCAGGTAAAAACGCAAGCGTTTTGTAAAAATGTAACAGAGCTTATGGTGTTTTTTTTAAGTCCTATAGTGAAGCCTATGTGAAAAACGCCTGGAAAAAAACCACTATACCCAAACAGCGTTTGGAAAAAAATGACATCCACCATAAAGAAGTAACAAAAACGCTGCAAACCAAAATGCAGTTGTGTGTTGTGCCTTTTATATTTTACTAAAGACTTTAATGTAACATCTGGCCGCACTAACAGAGAAATAGAAAAACGCAGTAAAAATAACCATGAAAAACGTGCAAAAGCGCAGCAAAAATCTATATGTTAATCCCCCATTAGGGTAGGGGCACACACGGCGTAAATACTGCGTATTTTCAGCAACGGATTTCATTGCGGATAATCCCCAGCGTAATACAGTAGCAGCAGAGTCAATGAGATTTGAACAAATTTCATCCCCACACAGCAAAAAAAAACTGCAGAGAAACTGTTCATAAATTGACTAGGGTATCACTGCTCTTTGGTTGTGGGGTTTCCCCATTGAATTCAATGGGGTGGTGAAACCCACAAAAAATAGGAAAATCTGTGAGTCCGCCAACAAAATCGCTAAATCGCAATATAGAAATAAAAGCTGTTTTTGAAAAAGAAAATTATAAAAAGGTTCATACTTACACCCGGCCGTTGTTATAGTGACTCAATACTCTGTTCTGGTCACATTGACTGCAGCGTCATTTGAGGAGGCCGGAATATACTCAGAGTACAGGGACAAGTCGCTATGACAATGTAGAACAGGGTAAGTATGAACTTATTTGGTGCTTTTTGTTGGGTAGATTTCCCTGCGGTTTCCAGGGTGGATGCGCTGTGTCGTTTTACGCCGCATATCCGCCCTGTGTGCACTTAGGGTATGTTCACACGACAACGCAAAATACGTCTGAAATTACGGAGCTGTTTTCAGGCGAAAACAGCTCCTGAATTTCAGACGTTTTTACAAGTGCACGCGTTTTTCGCGCCGTCCATTACGGACGTAATTGGAGCTGTTTTTCAATGGAGTCAATGAAAAACGGCTCCAATTACGTCCCAAGAAGTGTCCTGCACTTCTTTGACGCGGGCGTAATTTTACGCGCCGTCTTTTGACAGCGATGCGTAAAATTACACCTCATCTGCACAGAACATCGTAAGACACATTGCAAGCAATGGGCAGATGTTTGCAGAGCAGACGTATTGGAGCCGTCTTTTCAGACGTAATTCGAGGCGTAAAATGCCTCCATTACGTCTGAAAATAGGTTGTGTGCACATACCCTAACCCTTATGGTGAAGAAGTTGGGAGCTGCATGTGTCCAGGTCAAAGTTTTGGTTCTGAAAGCAAAACACTTATAGAACAATTTAAAAAAAAGATTTGGTCTGCTAAAAAAGACACCTTGTAAAATGTTTCAAATCATCTCTAAATATTCGTGGTAAAATAATTCCACATGATGTTTCTAGTTTTATCAGGCATCTGTATGGAGCCTATAATGAGCTCACCAGAAAGTAAGAGATCATTATTATGTATATGCTCACTGAGACTATTTCTGCCTGAGCGGTCTGCAGATGGGAAACTCAGGCAAAATGTTGACTAGCACTACATGTTTGTGCCCATGGGAGGTGGAAAAAAATCCCACTGCTTAATATGCTTGCAGCGATTGATATGTTTTTCAATTACTCACACAAGTTTGGATAGTACATTAACCCACTTGCTGGTAGGATGACCTGTAGTCTTACAATTCTGAGTAATATGATTTCTGAAGTGTAAATTTGGAAAAGGAAGTAATAACTTTTACATTATAATATCTAAGAGTGCAGTCACACGCGGCAGATTTTGTTGCAGAAATTTCATCAACTGAAAATCAGTTCCATTGGATAAGCATGCCTAAAACAGAGCTCTTTGCAGCACTGACCCGCAGAGATGTGCCCTAACATTTATTAAACTCAGATAGCAAAGATATGCCGGCCGTTCATTGTGCATCTGCCTGTGAAGTGATAACAGCAGGACGTTGACTATCGTTTATAGGGCTGTCACCCTCTGATATTGACCAATTCCAACATTAACCCCTTCCCGACATTTGACGTATCCCTATGTCATAGCTCGGGTAGGGGAAGCATGGAGCAGGTTCACGGGCTGAGCCCGCGCCATACAATGCAGGTGTCCACTGTATGTTACAGCCGACACTTCACAGTAATGAGCAGGATCATGCTCGAGCGTTATCCCGCTCGTTTAACCAATTAAATGCTGAGGTCAATAGCAACCGCAGCATATAATCGTTAGAAAAAGGGCTAACAGCTCATCACGCTCCTCACAATGCAATCGTGGGGTGGCGTTGATTGCTATGGCAGCCTGGGGGCCTAATGAAGGCCCTCAGGTCTGCCATCTCTGGCAGGGCTTAATAGAAGCCTGTCAAAAAGACAATATCCTGCAGTAGATTAGTATTGCAATATATAGTGGTGCAATACATCGCTGATTCACTAGAGGGATTAATAAAAAAAGTAAAGATCAGTGAAATAAAATAAAAAAATCATCTACAAAAAATAATATTAAAAGTTAAAAGAAAAACCTTTCCAATTTTCCCCCTAAAGCATCAGAAAAAAATAAATAATCTTAAATGGTATTGCCGCATCCGTAAATGTCTGAACTATTACAATATATCATTATTTAATCCGCATGGTGTACACCGCAAAAAAAAAAGGAAACGCCAGAATAGCTATTTTTTCACCTCATCACCTCATCCCCCACAAAAAAAAGGAATAAAAAGTGATCAAAACCTTGCATGCACCCCAAAAGGTAGCATTAAAAACTACAACTTATTCCGCAAAAAAATAAGCCCTCATGCCACTTAATCGACGGAAAAATAAAAAAAGTTATGGCTCTCGGAATTTGGCAACACAAAATAAATTTTATTTTTCACAGTTAGTTTTTCCTTGTAAACTAGTAAAATATAGAAAAAACTATATATATTTGGTATCACCGTAATCATATTGACCCGCAGAATAAAGTCAACATGTTGTTTTATTTGCACGGTGAAATCAGTAAAAACGAAGCGAACAAAACAATGGAGGAATCATTGTTTTTTTTGTTTTTTATCCCACAAATATTTTTTTCCCACTTCCTAGTATATTATATGGCACAATAAATGGTGCTATGAAAAACTACAACTCGTCCCGCAAAAATCAAACCCTCATAGTACTATATCGACGGAAAAATTTAAAAGTTACGGCTTTTGGAAGGTTGGGAGGAAAAAATTTTATTGAAAATTTGAACAAATGTCCGCGGCGGGAAAGGGTTAAAAAGTAACCAGAAGCCATAACTAAGGAAATAAAACCATCATTGCATATAATCGCCAGATATTTTCATTCTCATCGTGCACGCTGTTATCTAGGCCCAACACCGGGCGCATCCAAGCAACTGATCAGCTGATCTAATCAAGTCGGAGTCCTGCTTTTCTCACTGCTGATGATCTCATCCACATGTTGCATAAAACTAAGCGGAAAAACCACTCCGAAATTGACCTGCAGTGGTGTGAAATTTTATTCCGCAGCATGTCAATTGTATCTGCGTAAACGCTGCTTATTTGTTGCGGGTTTTCCTCATTAAATTTAATGGGAAGGTAAAACCCACAACAAATAGCAGTTGTTGCGTTTTTTGCGGCAGGTTCACAGCGATTCCGCCGCAAAAAATGCAAGAAAAATAAGAAAATATTATACTAAAATCTACTGTAAATAAACGGGAAGCAGTCCGTGGACAATAAAAGTGAATGTGTCCATAATTGCATACCATAATTGCGGCCCACAATTACGGAGGATTTTTACGGTCATGTGCATGGGGCCTAAGAATTAAATGCTAAAATTGTGGCTTCCTTTACCTCAGTGGTTCCCACACATTTTTCTTCCCAGGGAAACCGAAGCCAGCCAGAGAGCCAATGAGAAACCCCAGCCTGTTGTCCATACTGGCAGCATGTCACCTAACACATTAACCAATTCTAGCCTGACATTAGCTTTGTGGACCGTGATTGGCTGCCACAATTTAATGACATGTCGTCAGTATCAATGACAGAATATTTTACAGAACAAAGCAATTCACCAGGATATGCAGAGCTAAAATTAAGGTACACTTTAAGGACTCATTTATTGCCGTACTACCCAGTTCAGATTAGTTGACTGATGAGTTTAGTATGTTTTAGTCCACATTGCATCTAACACCCAGATAAACTTTTACCAACAATTATAACAAGATCTGGAAATACAGTCCTGAGTCAGGGATGCAACTATAACGGGCCAGAATTGATCTGCCAATTACTTATTTAGTAAGCATGTATGAGTAAACTTATCTGCTGTGGATGAAGAGCTGTGCAATGTTCCCCCATGTGTCTGATCGAGGAGACATTAGCTTGTGTTATACAGAATGGTAGTTTAGATAGGAATTTATCTTTCCTAAGAAGTGGCAGCATAAGGCTGGCCATAACCGTTAGATGTATGTCTGCCGAACCTGCCGATTTTGGTGGGACCGACCCGCAATCTAATGTGAATGGTCAGCTTTAAGCTGCCACTTTTTAGGAAAGATAAAAATTAGCTTAAAATGTTATTATGGCTGAGATAGAAGTAAGCTCAAGAGGTGGACTAGAGATGAACAAGACAACAGGAGTATAAATTGGAAATAATTTTTGAGATGATTAAAATTGGAGTTATTTAGCATAGCAAACAGACGGCTGAGGGGGGACCAAACAACTATCTTTAAATATATTAAAAGTCAAAACAGAGATCTGTCTAATGATCTATTTATACACAGGACTGTAACTATAACAAGGGGGCATCCCCTATGTGTACAGGAAATGAGGGATTCTAGACTAACATAGGAGATTCTTTACTGTAAGTGCAGTGAGACTATGGAACTCTACCAAAGTAAGTCGTCATGGTTACTTCAGTGAAAGAGTTCAAAAGGATTCCTTTCTTGAATGTAATAATATTAGAAGTTATGTTTACATGATTTCTGTAGATGGGTTGTTGGTCCAGGGATTCTAATTGCCATATTTGGAGTAAATTTTTGCCCTAAAATGTGTAAAATTGGCTTTTGTCTTGTGTTTTTTTTTTTTGCCTTCCTCTGGATCAACATTGCAGAAGAATAGGCTGAACTGAATGGACTTGTGCCTCTACTCAGTCTTTAAAACTATGTTACTATGTTCAGTTATGCACGATGGAAGTTTTGAGGTTCGATACTTGTAGTCGATTATTCTGATCTACGTCATGGAGAGTCAAGTACTAATTTCCTGTATTCCGAATTATTGATGAGGACCATATTTTTATACGATTTCTTAAATGAGTTACTAAGGAATTATTAAGATCATGACTAACATATATATATATATATATATATATATATATATATATATATATATATATATATTCAATATCTATTGTAGGAAATTCTAATGTGCTGACTCCCAGTGGAAACATTGCATTACAATACTTGAAGATTTTGCGAATTCATCAAGTTTAAATTATTGTGAATAAGTGATTTTCAGGTATTAGGAACTAAAGTACTTTACTCTATGTTTTACGTATTTAGGCCCAGTTCACAGAGTTTTTTACGCTGATTTCGGCGCAGAAACTGAATCGGAATCGGTGCCAAAAAAAAGCCGAAACAGCCCACCATTGATTTCAATGGGAGGCAGAGGCATTTTTTTCTGCGGCAGCTTCCGGAAGAGGCAAGCTTGCCGCGGTTACGTCTCTTAACTCTGATTGAAATCAATTGGAGGCAGAGAGCGCAGAGAAAGCAAAAAAAAACTGTGTGAACAGGGCCTAACTGAAAAAGCAGCAAGCAAAAAAATAATTGTTTGTATCGTCATATTTTCAGACCCATAACTTTTTTTTTTTCTGTCGATAGAGCGGTGTGAGTGCTTGTACTCATAATGTTGTATTGTCATAGGCTGGAGCTTTACGGATGTAACAGTACCATTTACATATTTCTTTATATTTCACATACTTTTAGGGGAATTTTTTTTTCTTTACTTCATTATAATTTTTTGTACTTTAAGACTTTATTTACTATTTAAATATTTTTAACCTTTTCTTTACTCCCACTAGGGGGGACTCAAACAAGTAATTGTTAGAACGCTGATATAATACACTGTAATACTTATGTATTGCAATGTATTGTGATTTTTACCTGCTCCTATTATTCCGTCTCAAGTCAAGTGGTAGACATTTTGGGATGTATGCCTTATTTTTATTGTGTAATTTCTATACATTTACATGTTTGACTAGGCACCTTGCACATAACATATTTGCACATTCAGTCCAGGTTTATGCATTTAATATATGAGGCTTTACACTAATAGCTTTATACCATTTACCTTGCATATTGTGGATCTTAGGCTTTTGATACATCCTTCTTGCTACCACATTTAGTGTGTGTGATCTCCTTTGTTCATTGTATGTTTAATGATGTAATTTACTAATAAAGTATCTATTTCCTAAAATGAAATATTTTATGTCAATAGAATTATCTGCACAAATGTCTTGTTTATACACATAATTAAAAAAAAAACAATAATTAATATAAGAATTACTTCCAATGAATCTAGGCAGCATTTTTTTTTCCTATTTCAATTTTCTCTCACCATGTTTTTAAACAGATGGTCTCATTATCATATAATATACATTGTCAGGGCATTTCAGTATTAGAGTATATCTTACCAAACCAGCACAGCAATAGATTGGTTCGAAAAGACCAATTACATTGAGTAATAGCCGACCAGCATGGCTGGCATCAGCATTATTTTTTCCTAGATTTTCTTCAATATGATAATTTGTATGAAAATCCTGCCAAATTGAAATCATGAGATGTTTACCAATAGTCTTTATTCATTTCAAAACCAAATAAAATGTACAAAAGCTATCTGCTGTTTTATGTATCCATGAAATGAGATAAATTGTGTTTATTGGACAAGTTTTTGGGTGAATATACACATGCACACACAAGAACATATACACAAGGTCACATATATGCACATACATACAACACGTGCATACATACAACACACACAGGCATATATATATTATATATAGGCAGGTATGTGCCACTGAGACTTCTACTCTAGTGGTATAAACCCCAGAGCAAATGGCCACACCAGGTTTTCTCCTTGTCTGACTTAGAGTCCAGTTGGGTCTCCTAGTTTAATTAAAATAGACCAACTGACTTGGGCAGAGAAGCTGTTAGGTGTCCGCTGCATGAAAGTGAAGTGCTGACTCTGGTGGGCTCTACTGAAGTGGAAAACTATTGCCAGAAACTACACGGTTCCTGGGTAAGAAACAACCTGAGTTTTGGTTACTAAAAACACCCCGCTTAATTTGCTGTGAATAAAACTCTGTATTGTTACACTAAATCCCGCTCATGGTCTAGCTGTCTGATGCTGTCGAGGCTACATATATATATAAATATATATGGTTTGTTCAGTCAACACACAGCTGCTCTAGCCTTTAAATACCCGATGTTTCTCCGGCGCGTGTGGCGGCCATTACATCTGAGTCATATACATGCCGGGAGGCTTAACCCCCTTCCCGACATTTGACGTATCCATACGCCAAAGTCGGGTAGGGGAAGTATGGAGCGGGCTCACGCGATCCCGCTCGTTTAACTCGTTAAATGCTGCGGTCAATACCGACCGCAGCATTTAAATCGTTAGAAAGAGGGGGGCGACCCACTCTAACAGCTCATCGCGCTGTTAGAGTGGGTCGCCCCCCCCCCTCTTTCTAACAATTTAAATGCTTGAGAAAGGTCCTATTGCTGGACTGAAACATTGCACTGTCTGATGTTGCCTGAATAAACTACAATTTTTTATCACCTATTGGAGTGCTGCAAGATCTTCTTTTGAATAGTATATATATACACACACACATACGAACATCTTCTCCTGTAGGCATTTACCTCCTCTCTTGGTGAATCGGCATACGTGTTTATTGCTGTGGGAGGAGCTTCCCTACTCACTGGCTGATTTAGACTAAGTTCACAAAGAGTTTTTTGACTAGTTTTTGACGCGGAAGCCGCGCCAAAAAAGTTGTCAAAGACGGCCAGAAAATGCCTCCCATTGATTTCAATGGGAGGGCGGAGGCATCTTTTTCCCGCGAGCGGTAAAACCGCCTCGCAGGAAAAAGAAGCGACATGCCCTATCTTCGGGCATTTACGCCTCTGACCTCCCATTGACTTCAATGGGAGGCAGAGAAAGCGTACTTCGCAGCGTTTTATGCCGGCAGCGCTCAATGGCCGTGGGCGAAAAACGCTGCGAAAATCGGCGTGCAGGGAGAGGAAAATCTGCCTCAAACTTCCAAACGGAATTTTGAGGCAGAAATTCCACCTGCAAAAAACTCTCTGTGAACATAGCCTAAGAGTTACAGCATTTTTGCTTCTTCTACTCATTTCTCCTGCGTGTAAGGACAAGAGAAGAGGATAAAGAGACAGTGGGAGACTGTTCTTATCTACTGATAAACTATCCATTTTATTTGAAGCATAGCATTGGTCAGATGCACAGGATGCACACCCCTAAGGATGACCCTGATAAATGCCATCATCTTTCCTGAATTGTTGCCGCCGCAGTCCCAGAGATTTAATTTGCAGAAGGCACCTGAACATTAGAAAAACAAGACAACAAATTACTCATTGACTTCTGGGAAAGTGTGGTGAGCATGCTCTTTGTCATTTGCAGTAGTCACTGTGTAGGAAGGGGAGGAGGGAGGAGGAGCTGAGCTCTCCCTATCACCTATTGTTAATGGTGTGATCCTATGCTGTCTGCTTTCGGCTTTATAGTAGAAGTTTTACTAGGAGTGTTTTACCTATCACTATAATCCTGCCCTCTGATGATGATGAGATAAGGATATGACTACTGACAGCTGTATTCAGTATACACCAGAAAAGTTATAGGTGATCATTACAAAACTGGAAGTGTTAGCTTATTATAAGTGCTCAGTGGCCTTGGTAAAAACTAAAATGTTTGAATTTTTAGATTTTGACATTGAAAATTGTTAAAAACACCACCAAAATGTATTTAACTATGTAAAAAAAAATAAACACTTAACGTAAACATTACGTTATTTTCTGGTGATAGATTCCCACTTTTATATACTTTTTTCTAGTCTTGTGATATTGTTTCTTCGTTTTCATACTTTTTCTTTCTTTTGCATGAGCCCCTGGCTTTGGCTTAAAAACGACATCAAAAATTGCATGTGTGGTTCTGAGGAAAAAAACATTTTCATTATAAAGAATTATAAAAAAAACAAAAAAAAAAACAAACAAACCTGCATGTGTGATTATGGGGGAAAAAAATCTTCAATACTAAGAATTATAAAAGAAACAAAAACGACTTTCATGCGTAATTCCAGCCTTACGTAGGTTGTGTTATAAAATGTTGGTTTTTTTGGGGGGTTACCTATCCCACTACAAACTTGTTTTGGTTAGGTTTACTTACAATATAGTATAAGCTACTCATTTCTTTCAACTCTGTGATTTGACTTGTCCTTACCTTATTGTCAACATATCAACATTATTTTGATGCACCTTCCATGGGGCCCTCCCTGATATTCAAAGTTTTTTCTCATTTCCGGGCACCTGCCATTTCATTAATGAATGTAACAGATTATAATGATTGCAATCAAGTCTTTTATTAATTTAGACCAGTAGATAACGATAACGAGCCCAAGTTCTCTGGTGGATCATCAAACTCAGGGTCCACAAAAAGTTGATACCATCGTAAAAAAAAAATTGGTTATTCTTGATTTAGACTTTAGCAACTTAAATGTGCATTTCATATCCTACGGCTCATTAATAGTTTACAGTGATATTTTTATTTAAAGGGGGAGGGTTTTTTTTTTTGACAAAGACAGAACTGACAAGGCACTTCCAAATAAGGATATGTTCACACGCGAAACAAAAACCGGCTGTAAAATACGGAGCTGCTTTCAAGGGAAAACAGCCTCTGATTCTAAGCATCAAACGTTTTTATATGCGTTTTTAACGGCCGTTTTTGGAGCTGTTTTTCTATTGAGCCAATGAAAAATGGCTCCAAAAACGGCTCAAGAAGTGACATGCACTTCTTTTTAACGGGCGTTTTTTTACGTGGCGTTTTTTTAAACGGCCGCGTAAAAAATCAATGGGCAGATGTTTGGAGGCATTCAGTTTTTTGGGGCGGGCCGACCCAAAAAATGGCTGAAAATAAGCCGTCTGAACATAACCTAAAAGTGATTTGTACCTAGTGTTGATATATTTTCTCGCATCTCTCTGTTCTAGCAAGGACATTGATTCAGGGCTTGTTTTTTAACGTGTATTGTAAGGTTTACTTAAAATGTTCTCTTTTTTTCGGAGACCCATATCTGCAACAATAGCTTCTTGATATTTCTCAGGCATACTTACACTTTACAAACTGGAGGACCATGGCAAGGTAACTGCCTGTAGCTTTTAAAAGTTGCAAAGGTGGCTCACAGATCAAAATGAAAAAAAAAAAAAACAAACTTGGAAAGTGTTTGATCTCTTCCGAAGGCACATTAGGCTTTGATGAATTGGAAATCTTAAAGAAGCTGAACATTTTAATAAATAAAATTATCTTCCAAGAAATTTCTACATGGTTATTATGCTGAATGTCTTTCATCTCTCTTTGTAGGCATTTTCTAGGCTGTTTTAAAAAGGTAGTATATATATATATATATATATATATATATATATATATATATATATATATATATATATATATATATTCCTACTGAGGTTAGTGTCCCTATTTACTAAGTGAAGAACAGTGGGAGGAAGAATTGTATTGTCAATAGTGTATTAAGCACACACATTTTTCAGACTATTTCCAAATGTAAAGAAAACCGAGCACCCAGGGCAAAACATTCTAGATTTGTGTCATATAGTCTACAAAAAATTGCTACAGTTGTTTGCATAAGATCTTGTGCATATAACATAACGTAAGTGTTTGAGATAGAAAATCCTTTTTAATATGTGATTTGTCAGTTATACTAATTTTACTTGTTTTGTAGAAACAGACGCCACAGAACTGGTCAGTTAATTGGACAGGAAGGAAATTAGTGTATATCCATTAAAAATACATTTTCATTTTTGTTGTTCAATTGGGGTGTTAGTGTTTTTTTCCATTGACTCACTACAGAAAATACATAGTAGCATAGTAACATAATTTGTAAGGTTGAAATACGACATAAATCCATCCTACTCAGCTTATTATAGTGCAATGTTGATCCAGAGTAAGGTAATATCCCTTACAGGGTAATAACCCAACAGGCCTGGCAAAAGCCAATTTTCCTAATCTTAGGGAAAAATATTCTTTCCCGACTCCAAATCTGGCAATCAGAATAAAACTCTGGATTATGGTTTCATTTCCAGTAATCATAACTTGTAATATTGTAAATTGTAATAGGCATCCAGGCCCTTTTTGAACTCTTTTAGTGAATAAACCATGACAACCTCTTCTGGCAGAGTGTTCTATAAACATGCTGCTCTGACAGTAAAGAATCCCCTTCTTTGTTGGCATAGAAACTTTCTTCCTCTAGACATTGTGAATGCCCCCTTGTTATTGTTACACTTCTAGGTCGAAATAGATCATGAGAGAGATCTCGCCTTTGAACCCGCTCAAGCTCTACTATTTTTTTGTGCAATGGTGCTCAAAACTGTACGCAATATTCCATGTGCGGTCTCACTAGTTATTTCTAAAACAGTAGAACTATGTTTTGTCATGTGCATCTACAGTACTCCAATTTCTCAATAAATTCAATACAATATCGCAACATACAAGCAAAACCGTTGGTAGGCCCCAATTCACATCACAACCAATGGTATGCATACCTCCCAACCGTCCCGGATCCAGCGGGACAGTCCGGGTTTCTCACCGCTGTCCCGCCGTCCCGGGCGGTCTGAAAAATGTCCCGCTGGGCGCTGCATCAAAACAGCTGATCAGAAGAAGGCAGGAGTCTTGCGGCGGTGTTCTCACTGGGATCGATGCCGGCCCGGGAGTGGACTTGTCCAGTCACCTGACCTGTCACCTGACCTGTCATCTGACCTTACCGGTCAGGTGACTGGACTGGTCCACTCCCGGGCCGGCATCGACACCAGTGAGAACGCCACTGCAAGACTCCTGCCTTCTTCTGACGGTGAGTGACGTCAAAGCAGAGCAGAGAGTGGCAGCAGTAGGGCCGGCTACCGCACTCTGCTCTGACAGCATTGTGGCACAAAGTATAAGGGGGTTGTGTTGCGCTACCTACAGGGGGACTGTGTGTGGAGCTATCTATAGGGGGGCTGTGTGTGGAGCTATCTACAGGGGGGCTGTGTGTGGAGCTATCTACAGGGGGCCTGTGTGTGGAGCTATCTACAGGGGGGCTGTGTGTGGAGCAATCTACAGGCGGCTGTCTGGTGCTATCTACAGGGGTGCTGTGTATGGAGCTATCTGCTGGGGGCTGTGTGTGGAGCTATCTAAAGGCGGGCTGTGTGTGGAGCAATCTACAGGGGGGCTGTGTCTGGCGCTATATATAGGGGGGCTGTGTATGGAGCTATCTACTGGGGGGCTGTGAGCGGAGATATCTACAGGGGGGGCTGTGTCTGGCGCTATCTACAGGGTGGCTTTGTGTGGAGTTATCTACAGGGGGCTGTGTGTGGAGCTATCTACAGGGGGCTGTATCTGGCGCTATGTACAGGGGGGCTGTGTCTGAAGCTATCTACAGGGGGCTGTGTTTTGAGCTATCTACAGGGGGCTGTGTGTGGAGCTGTCTACAGGGGGGCTGTGTGTGGAGCTGTCTACAGGGGGGCTGTGTGTGGAGCTATCTACAGGGGGAGCTCTTGTGGATGATTTTTCCATTGACCGGTAGCAGAGTTACACAACTGGAAAAAAAATCCCCATCTTGTAACTCTGCTACCTGTCAATTGAAAAGTCATCAACCACAGGGTCTCCCTCTTGACTTTCATTGTTCTCAGCCTTTTGGTTTGTCCGGTAACTGCTGCTGCCGTGATGAGCAAATGTTATACCCAAGATAGAAAAAGTAACATAAAGACGACATAACTGGATCCATAATATCTGTGATATCCAGACAGTCTAGAGATCCGCAGTGAGAATGTGCGCGCATTATTTGCAGAAGGATCTGGCCATGATTTGATGTGTTTATGCGGAATATTGGGCGTGGTTAGGGGCGTGGCTTAAAATGTCCCTCTTTTCCAAATTCAAAAGTTGGGAGGTATGGGTATGGTCTCACAAAGATACATATTGCATAGACATCTCATGATGGTGAAATCATGTTTTTTTTAAAGCTGATCATCTTGCGCCACACATCTCAGGATATGTTGAGATATGAGGAAAGGTTAGCAAAGAGGCATCTGTATGTTCTTTTTGATGCACCACATGATGTTATTTGCCTTGGCAGCAGCTGCTTGGCACTGGTTGTTACAGTTGAGTGTACTGTTAACTAAAATTCCTAAGTCCTTTTCCATGTTAGTTTTCCCCAGTGTTTTCCTATTTAGTATGTAATGGTGACATGTATTTTTTTTATTCCCAAGTGCATTATCTTACATTTATCAGTGTTAAATATTGTTTGCCACTTCTCTGTCCATCCCTCCAACTTATCTAGATCCATTTGTAATATAACATGGCCCTTCTTTGTGGTAATTACTTTACACAGTTTAGTATCATCTGCAAAAATGTATATATTTTTTTTGTGCAATCCCTCTACAAGGTCATTAATAAATATATTAAAGAGCATAGGACCCAATACTGACCTTTGTGATACTCCACTAGTAGCGGAGACTCCATCTGAATATGTACCTTTAATAATACAGGGGGAGGAAACCTCCAGCTCACCAGCTCGCCTCCTGACAGTCCTGCTTCGCCCGGATCTCCGCAACGGTCCACGGTAGGCAATAGTACAAAAAGAAAGGATTTGATCCAGCGCTGCAGTGATGTTCTTTAAAAAGGAACGTATTCCCACTTTTATTGGTATCAAAAAGACTTGTTAAAATGTCAAATAACAGGCTTGGCGTCAAGGCAGTATTCGGTAGGTGTAATGGGCCTACGCGTTTCAAGCACGGCTGGTGCTCTTAGTCATGGCATTCATTCACTCACTGGGACACAATAGTATGGGTTTATATAGTTGATTTTAGATGGGTGGAGTTTACCAGGTGGTTAATCAGAGACACCCTATATGTGTGTTTTGGTGGTTAGATACAACAGTTAACCCTTCCAGGTATATAAATAAACACTGTGCAAGGAACCTCAGGGTCACTGCAATACTCCTGTTTTTATTGTCTATTTTACCGTTTTTAATTCTTTTTTTGGGATTTTGTATGATGTTTATACATCTGAATCCCTAATTTGAGTAATTTATTAACTTACGGCTTGTTGTAATATAGAACATAAAAAATCGCAGTCGGAAGACAGATCGCAAACAACCGCATCCAGAACAGGACCCTGGCAACTCAACACGAATGTGAGTATATACAAACTTTTATTAACCTCATGTCCCTGTGTGTGAATGATTCCCAATTACATACCAAAGTTGCAACCAGTTTCAACATAAGAAAAACATAAAAACGGACATTCAGAAGAAAGAAAGAAAATTTTAAAATTGAAATATATCATAAGCAAAAACATAGTTGATTAGGTTTATACATATGTAATAGAAATGAATTTCTCCTAACAATCCTGTAAACCTAGAGATATAATCAACTGAGTTTTATACTGGATTTTTTGGAAATTCTTCCATAGACAAGTGAATAAAATATATATATAGTGGAAACTTATAGTTATATAAGTTAATTTGAGATGTAGTCATGTCATAATATTGTATTTAGGGGTTTAATATTTTATTATAACTACCCAGATATTCATATATACTTATGACTTTGAAAATTACTATATAAGCTTTATGTCGGCTGTCACTCTATTGACGCACAGAACATTGGCTAATGCTTTTGTTATTTTTATGAGTTTGGACATAAATTTAATAATATCGAAAAAGTTGGTGATTCTGATTGGAATGTCTGAGCTAATGGTTGTGATATATTACCTTCTTGTTAACGATTCAATTAATATGAGCAAATACAAAAACCGTTATTTGTCCCCTGTATGAGAATTATTATTTAGATGACATTCATGTTGATATTAATAGAGATGTCACCTTGACCGCTATAGAAAATATAGTTAAAGGTGTGACCACTGCGTGACCTGGATAGGGTCGTGCAGGTATAAAATGGTTTATATTAACTTCTATTTGAGAAGATGAAATGTAACTTATAAACTTCCATTTTGTCATAAAAGATTAATTGTAGTTGATATAGAGATGATTGTTTATATACTATATTCTATATGTCAGAATTAATATGCACATAGAATATCAATTTTTTCAATAAAACCAACTACATATAACTGTTATGAAGTCCAAAGCGGATCAAATAGAAACACTGAAGGGATTTAGTTATCCTAGCCGATTCAATATAGAAACATCAATTCCTTCCTCAAATTCAGACCATGCGGGAATCTTGTTTTTAGATTGAATATCCAGAACGCTTCACGTGTCAGAAGTGTTTTTTTCAAATCACCCCCGCGAATATTGTTCTTTATTTTTTCTATAGCATAAGTTTTCAAATAGGTTATATTACGATTGTGACAGGTGATAAAATGTTGCGCGGCATTGGATATGTTAATAATTGCCGGATTCCTGATATAACTAAGATGCTCCAAAATTCTTATTTTAAACCTTCTGGTAGTGCTCCCCACATACTTCAAATTGCAGCTAGTGCATTCTATTATGTATATTACGTGATCACTATTGTAATTGATGTATGACTTTATGGGATGACTGTTTTGACCGCTGGAGTCTTCGAACTTTCTGATGACTTTGGTATAATTACACACCTTACATGGGTGGGATCCACATTTGTAGAAACCCTCTTGTTCGAGCCATGTTGGATTACTTGTGTTAGTTTTTAGTAATGAGGGTGATAAAATGTTCCCTATTGTCGATCCTCTACGTGCCACTATCCTGCACCCTTGTTTTAATATATATTCCAACCTTGCATCGTCGTACAGTATTGGAATATATCGATTGATCATGCTTTTGATAATGGGAAACTGATTGCTATATTGTAAGCTCAGTGTGGGAATCTCCTTGTCTGTTTTATTGATAGGAGTGACATCAGATTTGTCTATCAATAGATCTTGTCTATCTTTGGTTCTCACTATCTCTTTAGCCCTTTTGAGCATCCAATTTTTGTATCCCCTCCCAGCCAACTTTCTACTCATATTATGTTGTTCCCTTTCAAAACTTTGGTTTGTACTACAGTTCCTTTTTGCCCTTATGAATTCTCCGATAGGTATTGACGTAACAGTATGCTTTGGATGGTTTGAGCTAGCATGTAAAATAGTGTTACCTGATATCGGCTTTTGATATATTTCTGAGTGTATTACTTTGTCTACTGTAGCTGTTAATTTTAAGTCCAAAAAGTTTATACTGTTTCTTTCAATATTATGTGTAAACCTTAAGTTGAAATCATTATTATTAAGATAGGCTAGAAAGTCCGGTATGGCAGATACATCACCCTCCCATATAAGTAGGAGGTCATCGATGTATCTGCCATACCAGTGGATATACTTAGTGAATGGATTGGTATTGGAGAAGAGGGTCATCTCCTCCCACCAGGCCATAACCAAATTGGCCAATGATGGTGAAAATTTGGCCCCCATGGAAACTCCCTGTTTTTGAAGATAATATTGACCATTGAATTTAAAATAATTGTGAGTCATAAGGAAAATAAGGGCATCAGT
The DNA here is from genome assembly GCF_050947455.1 of Rhinoderma darwinii. Classification (NCBI taxonomy): domain Eukaryota; kingdom Metazoa; phylum Chordata; class Amphibia; order Anura; family Rhinodermatidae; genus Rhinoderma; species Rhinoderma darwinii. The sequence continues at coordinate 36,337,974 of NC_134696.1, read as the reverse complement.
TGCAAATATTTGTAAATTTTGATCATACGAGCTATATTTTGAAAGATGGAATTTCAAAGCTTTGACAGCAATTGTGTGTGGTATGCTCGTATATAGAGATGAGCGAACCGGGACAACCGAACCCGGTTTCGGTCCGAACTTCCGGTAAAGTTCGGTTCGCAGCGAATCCGAACTTCACCGGGTTCGGCCGAACCCGTTTTGACCGAACCCGGTCAAAAACATTATACAAATCGGCAGCCACTTATCTCTATCAATCACTGATAGAGAAAAGAGGCTGCTGATTAAAAATAAAATAAAAAGCATTTCATACGTACCCGGTCGTTGTCTTGTTAACGAGTCCCTCTTCTTCCTCCAGTCCGACCTTTTCTGACGCGGCAGCCTGTGATTGGCTGCAGAGGCCTCTGCAGCCTGTGATTGGCTGCAGAGGCCGCGGCAGCCTGTGATTGGCTGCAGCGCTCACAAGGCTGCATCGTCATCAAGGAATGTCGGGCCGGATGTCGAGAGGGACGCGTCACCAAGGCAACGGCCAGGAGACCGGACTGGAGGAAGCAGAAAGTTCTCGGTAAGTATGAACGTCTTTTTTTTTACAGGTACTGTGATCGGTAGTCACTGTCCAGGGTACTGAAACAGTTACTGCCGATCAGTTAACTCTTTCAGCACCCTGAACAGTGACTATTTAGTGTATGTGCACACACACTAATTACGTCCGTAAATGACGGACGTATTTCGGCCGCAAGTACCGGACCGAACACAGTGCAGGGAGCCGGGCTCCTAGCATCATACTTATGTACGATGCTAGGAGTCCCTGCCTCTCTGCAGGACAACTGTCCCGTACTGTAATCATGTTTTCAGTACGGGACAGTAGTTCCACGGAGAGGCAGGGACTCCTAGCATCGTACATAAATATGATGCTAGGAGCCCGGCTCCCTGCAGGGTGTTCGGTCCGGTACTTGCGGCCGAAATACGTCCGTCAATTACGGACGTAATTAGTGTGTGTGCACATACCCTTACTGACGTCACCTAGCAACGCTGCCGTAATGATGGGTGCACACATGTAGCCACCCGTCATTACGGGGCCTCATGCACACGACCATAAAAACACCCGTTATCACGGGTCGTAATTACGACCCGAAATAGCGGGCCCATAGACTTCTGTTAGCCACGGGTACCTTCCCGTTTTCTCACGGGAAGGTGCCCGTGCCGTTAAAAAGATAGAACATGTTCTATTTTTTTATTTTACGGGCCGTGCTCGTAATTACGACTCGTAACTACGAGCACGGCCGGCCGGCCACGGGCAGCCGGCCGCTTTTGCGAACCGTGCTGTCATTATAATTATAGCAGCACGGCCCGTAAAATAGAAAAATAGAACATGTTCTATTTTTTTAACGGCACGGGCACCTTCCCGTGAGAATACGGAAAGGTACCCGTGGGTAACAGAAGTCTATGAGCCCGTTATTGCGGGTCGTAATTACGACCCGCAATAACGGGTGTTTTTACGGTCGTGTGCATGATGGGAGCACGGCTCGGAAAAACGAACGGCTGCCCGTGCTCATCTCCTGAAATACTCTGTGCTGCCTTAAACTCTGTGGACAGGTCAGGATCCTGTTTCTTTTAAATGCTGCTAGGGAACCCGCTCGATCCACTATATAAGGCTACGCTACAGTGCAGCATTTAAAAGAAACAGGATCCTGACCTGTCCACAGAGTTTAAGGCAGCACAGAGTATTTCAGGAGATGAGCGTGCAGATTCAGTGCTGTTGTGAACTCTGCTCTTACCATTACGTAGCTCTCAGTCTGTTATCTCTCCTCCACTCCTGTCCTCAAGAACACCTTCACATGATTGCCAAGTCACCACGTAATGGTAAGAGCAGAGTTCACAGCAGCACAGAGTATTTCAGGAGATGAGCGTGCGGATCTTGTGCGTGGTGGTGACTTGCCAATCATGTGAACGTGTTATAGAGGACAGGAGTGGAGGAGATGTAACAGACTGAGCTACGTAATGGTAAGAACAGAGTTCACAGCAGCACAGAGTATTTCAGGAGAGGAGCGTGCAGATTCAGTGCTGCTGTGAACTCTGCTCTTACCATTACGTAGCTCAGTCTGTTACCTCTCCTCCACTCCTGTCCTCAATAACACCTTCACATGATTGGCAAGTCACCACCCCGCACAAGATCCGCACGCTCATCTCCTGAAATACTCTGTGCTGCTGTGAACTCTGCTCTTACCATTACGTGGTGACTTGCCAATCATGTGAAGGTGTTCTGGAGGACAGGAGTGGAGGAGAGGTAACAGACTGAGAGCTACGTAATGGTAAGAGCAGAGTTCGCAGCAGCACTGAATCTGCACGCTCATCTCCTGAAATACTCTGTGCTGCCTTAAACTCTATGGACAGGTCAGGATCCTGTTTCTTTTAAATGCTGCACTGTAGCGCAGCCTTATATAGTGGATCGAGCGGGTTCCCCAGCAGCATTTAAAAGAAACCGTGTTTGTGTATGTGTGTTTGTGTATATATGTGTGTTTGGGTATGTGACTTTGTCTGTTTTTGTTTTTATATGTGTGTGTGTATATATGGGTGTGTTTGTGTATATGTGTTTTGTGTATATGTTTGTGTATATATGGGTGTATTTGTGTATATGTTTGTGTGTAGATGTTTGTGTGTGTTTTTGTATATGTGTGTATGTGTGTATATGGGTGTGTGTTTGTGTGTATATATGGGTGTGTTTGTGTATATGTGTTTGTGTATATGTGTTCGTGTATGTGTGTATAACTGTGTGTGTGTGTGTGTGTGTTTGGATATGTGTGAGTTCGTGTATATGTGTTTGTCTGTTTATGTGTGTGTGTATATCTTGTTGTGTTTGTGTATATATGTGTGTGTCTGTGTATGGTTGTTTGTTTGTGTGTGCGTGTATATATGTGTGTAGGTGAGTAGAAGTATTGGTATTGTTCACATTGATAACTGTTTTTTTATGTTGTTGCAGATTTTGATGTACCGATTGGACTACATCTACGATTCGTTGGACTACTGCGTAGATCTGCGTTTTTTCAAATTTTAATAAAATGGTTAACGAGGGTTTTGTTGGGGATTTCTTATTTCAATAAAAAAGAATTGTCTTTGTGTTTTTTTTTCAAACTTTATTAGTGCCTAGATAATGGCAGTTGGCTGATTGACAGCGTCCATTATTAAGGCGGTACTTAGTGTTAGCCGGTGCAGAGGCTAGCACTAACCACCCATTATTACCCCGGTACCCACCACCACCAGGGGTGCCGGGAAGAGCTTGGTACGATCCAGTACCCGACCATCTGTTGTGATGGTCGGGTACTGGGGCGGCCGTAGGCTGGTATTATGAGGCTGGGAAGGGCCAAAATCAGTGGACCTTCCCACCCTTGTAATGCTAGGCTGCTGCTGCTGTGTTGTATCGGGCTGGTTATAAAAATGGGGGGGACCCCCACGTCGTTTTTTTTTTGGAATTTAACAAATTTAGCAATAGACGGGTCCCCCACATTTTTAATAACCAGCCATATACAAGGCCGCAGCAGTCTGGCATTACATGGGTGGGAAGGGCCACTGGTTTTGTCCATTCCCAGGCTAATAACACTGTGTTGTATGTGGCTGGTTATGATAAATTGGGTGGAACCCCATGTCTTTTTAAAAAAAAAAAATGTAAATAAATAAATAATTTAAAAAAATGACGTGGGGTCCCCCCCACTTTTATAACCAGCCAGATACAACACAGCAGCAGCAGCCTAGCATTACAAGGGTGGGAAGGTCCACTGTTTTTGGCCCTTCCCAGCCTCATAATACCAGCCTGCGGCCGCCCCAGAGCCCGACCATCACAACAGATGGTCGGGTACTGGATCGTACCTGGCTCTTCCCGGCACCCCTGGTGGTTTTGGGTACCGGGGTAATAATGGTGGTTAGTGTTAGCCTCTGCACCGGCTAACACTAAGCCTCGCATTAGTAATGGATGTTGTCACTCAGACAGCGGCCATTACTAAAGTGGTAATAATAAAATTTGAAAAGAAAAAGACAAAGATATAGATAAAATATTTTATTGAAATAAAGCACCCCCAACACAACCCTCATTAACCATTTTATTGTAGAAAAAAAACCGTCATCGAAGTAGTCCTCGAAACCGACGTAGTCCAAACACCAAACCTGTAAAAAAATAAAATAATGAAATAAAACATGTCGTAGGCTTAGATTCAGTTTAATGTGTGATACTGACTGTTATACCATGTATAGAAGCCTGCCGTGAAGTTGACTTAGATACAGGGCGCCAGCAGACAGTATCATACATGGCCATACATACATACATATATACAAATATACATACATATATACAAACATACATACATACATATATACAAGCATGCACATATATACATGCAAATATACATACATGCAAACATACACACATATATACATGCAAACTATCATACATACATGCATACACACACACACATGAAAACATACATACAAACAAACATGCAAAGATACATAATACATATATACAAGCATGCACAAATATACATGCAAACATAAATACATGCAAACATAATTACATACATGCACATATATATATATAAACATACATGCAAACATACATGCAAAAATAAAAACATGCAAACATACATACATGCACATATATACATACATACATGACAACATACATACAAACATACATGACAACATACATACATGCAAACATACATACATGCAAACATACATACACACATGCAAACATATATACATGCAAATATACATACAAACATGCACATGTATACATACATGCCAACATACATGCAAACATACATGCACATATATACATACATACATGACAACATACATACATGCAAATATACATACATACATACACACATGCACATACATGCCAACATACATGCACATATATACATACATACATACATACATACATGACAACATACATACATATATATATATACACACATGCAAATATACATACAAACATGCATACATACATGCAAACATACATTCATGCAAACATACATACATACAAATATACATACACACATGCACATATATACATACATGACAACATACATACATACATGACAACATACATACATACATGACAACATACATGCAAAAATACATACATGCAAACATACATACATACATACATGCAAATATACATACAAACATGCACATATATACATACATGCCAACATACATACATGCCAAAAAATAATAATAATACGTTCATACTTACTTTCCTCCTGTCCGGCCTCCAGCGATGACGTTTCATTCATGTCGCCGCTGCAGCCTGTGATTGGCTGCAGAGGCGGTCACGTGGGATGAAGCGTCATCCTGACGTACGTGACCGCCACTACAGCCTGTGATTGGCTGCAGCGGCGAAAGGGATGAAACGTCATCGCTGGAGGCCGGACAGGAGGAAAGTAAGTACGAACGTATAATTTTTATTTTTTTATTACATTTAAATGGTATTTTCCGCGCGCCGAGCATGTACTGTGAAGGTTGCTGAAAGAGTTAGTGCAGCCCATTAACTCTATCAGCACCCTGGACAGTAGCATGCTCGGCGCACGTAAGTGACAGGTTCGGTCAGAACTAGTTCGGTCCGAACCGAACTTTTTTGTGAAATTCGGCGAACTAGCCGAACCGAACTTTTGATAAGTTCGCTCATCTCTACTCGTATACAATGCTATCACATCGCAACTGAGCCAGGTGAAATTATGTTTCCATGGTTTGTTATGGAATATTCGGAGGACGTCTTTGGTGTCTCTGAGATGGCCAGGGACCCTCTGTACTAGGGGTTGCAACAGGAGATCTAGCCATTCAGAGAGTCTCTCTGAGAGAGACCCAATGCCAGAGACGATAGGGCGCATCGGAGGAGGTACTAGGCCCTTGTGGGTTTTGGGCAATGCATGGAAAATCGGAATAATGGGGTGTTCCTTTAGCATGTAATCAAATTCTTTTTTGGAGAGGACCCCATTTCCTAGACCAATATTCAATAGATCTTTTAATATTGATTGGTAATTTTGAGTAGGGTTATGGTCTAGTTTTAAGTATGTTTCTGCATCCGTAAGTAACTTCATAATTTGTTTGATATAGATGTTTGTATCTAAAACCGTGACACTACCCCCTTTGTCAGATTTGCGTATAACTATGTCCCTATTGTCATTTAATGATTTTATGGCATTTTTTTGTACAGTAGACAAATTATATTTGTGTTGGCTCCTCCTGTTGGACTCCTGCAGATGTTGTAATTCTCTTTCCATGATGGCCTGGAATTTGTCCATAGACTCAGTTCTCGATTCAATTGGGTAGTATGTTGGGTTGGATGTTGTAAACTCTTTTAAATTCGAAATTGACTCCAATTCCTTCTTTTCTGTCAGAGCCTCCAGATTGATGAGCGTAATCTGTTCTTGGTACATAAATTCCCGGTATTCATTTGGATGTTTCCGGGTTTGAGAGACTTCTTTTGCTGTTGGAAGTATATCTTGTTCTATTTGAGTTGAAAAGTGTCTCTTTACTGTAAGATTCCTGACAAATTTATTTATGTCCAATAAAGTTGTAAAGAGATCGAAATCTTTGGTTGGTACAAAGTTTAAGCCTAGTGTAAGTACATCTATTTCGGCTTGTGTCAGTATGGTGGAGGACAGGTTGATAACATCCATATGTGTGTGGTTTAATATCTTTGATTCCTCAGTTTCCGAGGTAGAATATTTTCTATTGGATGTGTGTTTCCTGCCCCCCCTTTTTCCCCGTTTTTTGGCATGTTTCGTACTTCCTTGTAGTTGTATCTACGTGTGTGAATATCTCCTGGGAAATCTATGTCAGATCCTCCTGTGGCTTCATCCGAAGTTTCCAACTCCGTTGAGCTGAAGTTCACTCTATGTGGACTGAAGTTGCGTTTCTTAAAATTCTTTCGCTTTTTGAGGATGGATTTGGTTCCTTGTCTTGTATTGTCCCGTTGGCTCCAGTTGTAAACTTCATTTTTGGAATAATCATTCATATCTCTTTTGAATTTATTTCTTTTATTTTCAGCAATAGATTTATCCAGCTGTTCGAGATATTTGGAAGTTCTTGTTTCTAAATTCTTGAAGTCCGGTGAGCTGGAGGATTTTTGTATTTCCTCTTTGAGTTTTTTAATATCCACCTGCAATTCAGCTAATTTTAGTTCCTCCTGTTCCACTATGAGGTTCATCAAGCCCAGTGAACATTCCGATAATAGTTTATTCCATTCTGTCATAAAATTTGGAGAATATGCAAAAGTTGGTATTTTCTTTAGCCGAAGTCCCCGTGGGATCATTTCCTTGCTAACATAATTCCGTAGAGTGGTGAGGTCCCACCAGATTTTAGTTTCATGTGTGGATATTTTTTCTAATTCTCGGAATTGATTTTGCAATGAAGTATCCAAACTGTTATCAGCGCCATGATCCGAAAAGACCGAGGCCGCCAATTCTGTTCTTATACTTTGTTGATTGTGTGACATAATAGCCGATAGAATGTTTCCACTTAAATGTCCTGAATGATAGCCAAATGGCTTATTTTCCTTGTTTCTTGTTGAAACAATGAAGCAAAGGAAATACTGCCTTGTTTGAAATAGCTGAAAAATGCAGACTGTTCAACTGAACAATATACTTGCACTGTTATATGTATGCTATATATATGCTGGTAAGCACGGAAGATAAGACCGTTTGATAGAAGATAATACAGGGGGAGGAAACCTCCAGCTCACCAGCTCGCCTCCTGACAGTCCTGCTTCGCCCGGATCTCCGCAACGGTCCACGGTAGGCAATAGTACAAAAAGAAAGGATTTGATCCAGCGCTGCAGTGATGTTCTTTAAAAAGGAACGTATTCCCACTTTTATTGGTATCAGAAAGACTTGTTAAAATGTCAAATAACAGGCTTGGCGTCAAGGCAGTATTCGGTAGGTGTAATGGGCCTACGCGTTTCAAGCACGGCTGGTGCTCTTAGTCATGGCATTCATTCACTCACTGGGACACAATAGTATGGGTTTATATAGTTGATTTTAGATGGGTGGAGTTTACCAGGTGGTTAATCAGAGACACCCTATATGTGTGTTTTGGTGGTTAGATACAACAGTTAACCCTTCCAGGTATATAAATAAACACTGTGCAAGGAACCTCAGGGTCACTGCAATACTCCTGTTTTTATTGTCTATTTTACCGTTTTTAATTCTTTTTTTGGGATTTTGTATGATGTTTATACATCTGAATCCCTAATTTGAGTAATTTATTAACTTACGGCTTGTTGTAATATAGAACATAAAAAATCGCAGTCGGAAGACAGATCGCAAACAACCGCATCCAGAACAGGACCCTGGCAACTCAACACGAATGTGAGTATATACAAACTTTTATTAACCTCATGTCCCTGTGTGTGAATGATTCCCAATTACATACCAAAGTTGCAACCAGTTTCAACATAAGAAAAACATAAAAACGGACATTCAGAAGAAAGAAAGAAAATTTTAAAATTGAAATATATCATAAGCAAAAACATAGTTGATTAGGTTTATACATATGTAATAGAAATGAATTTCTCCTAACAATCCTGTAAACCTAGAGATATAATCAACTGAGTTTTAATCACAACCATTAGCTCAGACATTCCAATCAGAATCACCAACTTTTTCGATATTATTAAATTTATGTCCAAACTCATAAAAATAACAAAAGCATTAGCCAATGTTCTGTGCGTCAATAGAGTGACAGCCGACATAAAGCTTATATAGTAATTTTCAAAGTAATAAGTATATATGAATATCTGGGTAGTTATAATAAAATATTAAACCCCTAAATTCAATATTATGACATGACTACATCTCAAATTAACTTATATAACTATAAGTTTCCACTATATATATATTTTATTCACTTGTCTATGGAAGAATTTCCAAAAAATCCAGTATAAAACTCAGTTGATTATATCTCTAGGTTTACAGGATTGTTAGGAGAAATTCATTTCTATTACATATGTATAAACCTAATCAACTATGTTTTTGCTTATGATATATTTCAATTTTAAAATTTTCTTTCTTTCTTCTGAATGTCCGTTTTTATGTTTTTCTTATGTTGAAACTGGTTGCAACTTTGGTATGTAATTGGGAATCATTCACACACAGGGACATGAGGTTAATAAAAGTTTGTATATACTCACATTCGTGTTGAGTTGCCAGGGTCCTGTTCTGGATGCGGTTGTTTGCGATCTGTCTTCCGACTGCGATTTTTTATGTTCTATATTACAACAAGCCGTAAGTTAATAAATTACTCAAATTAGGGATTCAGATGTATAAACATCATACAAAATCCCAAAAAAAGAATTAAAAACGGTAAAATAGACAATAAAAACAGGAGTATTGCAGTGACCCTGAGGTTCCTTGCACAGTGTTTATTTATATACCTGGAAGGGTTAACTGTTGTATCTAACCACCAAAACACACATATAGGGTGTCTCTGATTAACCACCTGGTAAACTCCACCCATCTAAAATCAACTATATAAACCCATACTATTGTGTCCCAGTGAGTGAATGAATGCCATGACTAAGAGCACCAGCCGTGCTTGAAACGCGTAGGCCCATTACACCTACCGAATACTGCCTTGACGCCAAGCCTGTTATTTGACATTTTAACAAGTCTTTCTGATACCAATAAAAGTGGGAATACGTTCCTTTTTAAAGAACATCACTGCAGCGCTGGATCAAATCCTTTCTTTTTGTACTATTGCCTACCGTGGACCGTTGCGGAGATCCGGGCGAAGCAGGACTGTCAGGAGGCGAGCTGGTGAGCTGGAGGTTTCCTCCCCCTGTATTATCTTCTATCAAACGGTCTTATCTTCCGTGCTTACCAGCATATATATAGCATACATATAACAGTGCAAGTATATTGTTCAGTTGAACAGTCTGCATTTTTCAGCTATTTCAAACAAGGCAGTATTTCCTTTGCTTCATTGTTTCAACAAGAAACAAGGAAAATAAGCCATTTGGCTATCATTCAGGACATTTAAGTGGAAACATTCTATCGGCTATTATGTCACACAATCAACAAAGTATAAGAACAGAATTGGCGGCCTCGGTCTTTTCGGATCATGGCGCTGATAACAGTTTGGATACTTCATTGCAAAATCAATTCCGAGAATTAGAAAAAATATCCACACATGAAACTAAAATCTGGTGGGACCTCACCACTCTACGGAATTATGTTAGCAAGGAAATGATCCCACGGGGACTTCGGCTAAAGAAAATACCAACTTTTGCATATTCTCCAAATTTTATGACAGAATGGAATAAACTATTATCGGAATGTTCACTGGGCTTGATGAACCTCATAGTGGAACAGGAGGAACTAAAATTAGCTGAATTGCAGGTGGATATTAAAAAACTCAAAGAGGAAATACAAAAATCCTCCAGCTCACCGGACTTCAAGAATTTAGAAACAAGAACTTCCAAATATCTCGAACAGCTGGATAAATCTATTGCTGAAAATAAAAGAAATAAATTCAAAAGAGATATGAATGATTATTCCAAAAATGAAGTTTACAACTGGAGCCAACGGGACAATACAAGACAAGGAACCAAATCCATCCTCAAAAAGCGAAAGAATTTTAAGAAACGCAACTTCAGTCCACATAGAGTGAACTTCAGCTCAACGGAGTTGGAAACTTCGGATGAAGCCACAGGAGGATCTGACATAGATTTCCCAGGAGATATTCACACACGTAGATACAACTACAAGGAAGTACGAAACATGCCAAAAAACGGGGAAAAAGGGGGGGCAGGAAACACACATCCAATAGAAAATATTCTACCTCGGAAACTGAGGAATCAAAGATATTAAACCACACACATATGGATGTTATCAACCTGTCCTCCACCATACTGACACAAGCCGAAATAGATGTACTTACACTAGGCTTAAACTTTGTACCAACCAAAGATTTCGATCTCTTTACAACTTTATTGGACATAAATAAATTTGTCAGGAATCTTACAGTAAAGATACACTTTTCAACTCAAATAGAACAAGATATACTTCCAACAGCAAAAGAAGTCTCTCAAACCCGGAAACATCCAAATGAATACCGGGAATTTATGTTCCAAGAACAGATTACGCTCATCAATCTGGAGGCTCTGACAGAAAAGAAGGAATTGGAGTCAATTTCGAATTTAAAAGAGTTTACAACATCCAACCCAACATACTACCCAATTGAATCGAGAACTGAGTCTATGGACAAATTCCAGGCCATCATGGAAAGAGAATTACAACATGTGCAGGAGTCCAACAGGAGGAGCCAACACAAATATAATTTGTCTACTGTACAAAAAAATGCCATAAAATCATTAAATGACAATAGGGACATAGTTATACGCAAATCTGACAAAGGGGGTAGTGTCACGGTTTTAGATACAAACATCTATATCAAACAAATTATGAAGTTACTTACGGATGCAGAAACATACTTAAAACTAGACCATAACCCTACTCAAAATTACCAATCAATATTAAAAGATCTATTGAATATTGGTCTAGGAAATGGGGTCCTCTCCAAAAAAGAATTTGATTACATGCTAAAGGAACACCCCATTATTCCGATTTTCCATGCATTGCCCAAAACCCACAAGGGCCTAGTACCTCCTCCGATGCGCCCTATCGTCTCTGGCATTGGGGCTCTCTCAGAGAGACTCTCTGAATGGCTAGATCTCCTGTTGCAACCCCTAGTACAGAGGGTCCCTGGCCATCTCAGAGACACCAAAGACGTCCTCCGAATATTCCATAACAAACCATGGAAACATAATTTCACCTGGCTCAGTTGCGATGTGATAGCATTGTATACGAGCATACCACACACAATTGCTGTCAAAGCTTTGAAATTCCATCTTTCAAAATATAGCTCGTATGATCAAAATTTACAAATATTTGCAACTGATGCCCTTATTTTCCTTATGACTCACAATTATTTTAAATTCAATGGTCAATATTATCTTCAAAAACAGGGAGTTTCCATGGGGGCCAAATTTTCACCATCATTGGCCAATTTGGTTATGGCCTGGTGGGAGGAGATGACCCTCTTCTCCAATACCAATCCATTCACTAAGTATATCCACTGGTATGGCAGATACATCGATGACCTCCTACTTATATGGGAGGGTGATGTATCTGCCATACCGGACTTTCTAGCCTATCTTAATAATAATGATTTCAACTTAAGGTTTACACATAATATTGAAAGAAACAGTATAAACTTTTTGGACTTAAAATTAACAGCTACAGTAGACAAAGTAATACACTCAGAAATATATCAAAAGCCGATATCAGGTAACACTATTTTACATGCTAGCTCAAACCATCCAAAGCATACTGTTACGTCAATACCTATCGGAGAATTCATAAGGGCAAAAAGGAACTGTAGTACAAACCAAAGTTTTGAAAGGGAACAACATAATATGAGTAGAAAGTTGGCTGGGAGGGGATACAAAAATTGGATGCTCAAAAGGGCTAAAGAGATAGTGAGAACCAAAGATAGACAAGATCTATTGATAGACAAATCTGATGTCACTCCTATCAATAAAACAGACAAGGAGATTCCCACACTGAGCTTACAATATAGCAATCAGTTTCCCATTATCAAAAGCATGATCAATCGATATATTCCAATACTGTACGACGATGCAAGGTTGGAATATATATTAAAACAAGGGTGCAGGATAGTGGCACGTAGAGGATCGACAATAGGGAACATTTTATCACCCTCATTACTAAAAACTAACACAAGTAATCCAACATGGCTCGAACAAGAGGGTTTCTACAAATGTGGATCCCACCCATGTAAGGTGTGTAATTATACCAAAGTCATCAGAAAGTTCGAAGACTCCAGCGGTCAAAACAGTCATCCCATAAAGTCATACATCAATTGCAATAGTGATCACGTAATATACATAATAGAATGCACTAGCTGTAATTTGAAGTATGTGGGGAGCACTACCAGAAGGTTTAAAATAAGAATTTTGGAGCATCTTAGTTATATCAGGAATCCGGCAATTATTAACATATCCAATGCCGCGCGACATTTTATCACCTGTCACAATCGTAATATAACCTATTTGAAAACTTATGCTATAGAAAAAATAAAGAACAATATTTGCGGGGGTGATTTGAAAAAAACACTTCTGACACGTGAAGCGTTCTGGATATTCAATCTAAAAACAAGATTCCCGCATGGTCTGAATTTGAGGAAGGAATTGATGTTTCTATATTGAATCGGCTAGGATAACTAAATCCCTTCAGTGTTTCTATTTGATCCGCTTTGGACTTCATAACAGTTATATGTAGTTGGTTTTATTGAAAAAATTGATATTCTATGTGCATATTAATTCTGACATATAGAATATAGTATATAAACAATCATCTCTATATCAACTACAATTAATCTTTTATGACAAAATGGAAGTTTATAAGTTACATTTCATCTTCTCAAATAGAAGTTAATATAAACCATTTTATACCTGCACGACCCTATCCAGGTCACGCAGTGGTCACACCTTTAACTATATTTTCTATAGCGGTCAAGGTGACATCTCTATTAATATCAACATGAATGTCATCTAAATAATAATTCTCATACAGGGGACAAATAACGGTTTTTGTATTTGCTCATATTAATTGAATCGTTAACAAGAAGGTAATATATCACAACCATTAGCTCAGACATTCCAATCAGAATCACCAACTTTTTCGATATTATTAAATTTATGTCCAAACTCATAAAAATAACAAAAGCATTAGCCAATGTTCTGTGCGTCAATAGAGTGACAGCCGACATAAAGCTTATATAGTAATTTTCAAAGTCATAAGTATATATGAATATCTGGGTAGTTATAATAAAATATTAAACCCCTAAATACAATATTATGACATGACTACATCTCAAATTAACTTATATAACTATAAGTTTCCACTATATATATATTTTATTCACTTGTCTATGGAAGAATTTCCAAAAAATCCAGTATAAAACTCAGTTGATTATATCTCTAGGTTTACAGGATTGTTAGGAGAAATTCATTTCTATTACATATGTATAAACCTAATCAACTATGTTTTTGCTTATGATATATTTCAATTTTAAAATTTTCTTTCTTTCTTCTGAATGTCCGTTTTTATGTTTTTCTTATGTTGAAACTGGTTGCAACTTTGGTATGTAATTGGGAATCATTCACACACAGGGACATGAGGTTAATAAAAGTTTGTATATACTCACATTCGTGTTGAGTTGCCAGGGTCCTGTTCTGGATGCGGTTGTTTGCGATCTGTCTTCCGACTGCGATTTTTTATGTTCTATATTACAACAAGCCGTAAGTTAATAAATTACTCAAATTAGGGATTCAGATGTATAAACATCATACAAAATCCCAAAAAAAGAATTAAAAACGGTAAAATAGACAATAAAAACAGGAGTATTGCAGTGACCCTGAGGTTCCTTGCACAGTGTTTATTTATATACCTGGAAGGGTTAACTGTTGTATCTAACCACCAAAACACACATATAGGGTGTCTCTGATTAACCACCTGGTAAACTCCACCCATCTAAAATCAACTATATAAACCCATACTATTGTGTCCCAGTGAGTGAATGAATGCCATGACTAAGAGCACCAGCCGTGCTTGAAACGCGTAGGCCCATTACACCTACCGAATACTGCCTTGACGCCAAGCCTGTTATTTGACATTTTAACAAGTCTTTTTGATACCAATAAAAGTGGGAATACGTTCCTTTTTAAAGAACATCACTGCAGCGCTGGATCAAATCCTTTCTTTTTGTACTATTACCTTTAATAATCATCTGTTTTCTATTACTGGGCCAGTTACTTACCCACTTACACACATTTTTACACATTCCCAGCATTTTAATTTTATGTATCGTATTCTATGTACAGTATCAAATGTTTTGGTAAAATCAAGATATGTGACATCCAACAACTGACCCCGGTAAAGTCTAGAGCTTACCTCCTCATAGGAACTGTCAAGATTAGTTATGCTGATATGGAGTAATACGTTTATTTTCATTGAGATTCTCCAGGATAGCATCTCTTGGAAAACCTCCAAACATTTTACCCATAATAAAGGTTAAACTTACAGTCCTTTAGATTCCAATCTTACTTTTTGACCCTTTTTGAATATTGGCACGACATTTGCTGTGTGCTAGTCCTGTCAAACAGACCCTGTTATAATAAAATACTTCAATATGAGAAATAAGGGTCTGTAGATCACTGTACTTAATTCTTGCAAAACAAGAGTGTATGCCACCTGGACCCGGTAATTTGTCTATTTTAATCTTTTTAAGGCTGTGCTGAATTTTTTCCTGGATTAAACAGGTGACGTTTAATGGCAAGTTTACTTTATTCCTCTGCATTTTATTTGACATTTAATTTTCCTCTATGAAGATAGTGGAGAAAATGTATTTAGTAAGTTTGCTTTCTCCCTCTGTCTCCTAACTTTTTTTTACATCATTATTTTTTTCCTTATAGCTTTAAAGTGCTTCTTCACTGCCTTCTTGTTTTAGTCGTTTAAATGCTTTTTTTTATTTATTGCCCCTTTACATTTTTATTTATTTATACACATAAGCTTTATCCTGTTTCTAACCATTTTATTCCCAGAAAGTATCTACCCCTCACAGGGAAGAATTCAATATGCTTTAAAAAATATCCAATTTATTATCTGTTAACAGATAAGTGTAAACTTATTATGTTATGGTCTCTATTTCTTAAGTGCCGCCCAACCACCAAGAGAAAAAAAAACATTGAGAATTAAGATATTGGGCCTCAGGTATACACTGTCACAGCAAATGATGTCAATGCTACTAGTAGGGGTTAATCTATTTCCACTCACTGAATCTTGTGCTCCCTTCCACTCAGATTAAAGATTGAAAATGAATTAAACCATGACAATAAACAGTCCAAATACCCCAGGTACACAACTTGCGACTACCGGCTACGTAGTTCTAGTCCAATAGGCGCCAAATAAATATACACAGATGTACCAAAACACTTTCTGCTCTTCAGCAGTCAAAGGGTTAACATACTCCATGGAAGGCATTTTGGTTCTATAAAGTATAAAAATATCAAGCATATGCAAGTTTTAAAGGTAATCTGTCAGCACGTGCATGTTGCCCTAACAGGGGCAGGTGCCTTTAATATATTGAAATATTTTTTTACTCTAAAGTGCTGCAGATTTCAACTAATTTATAGTTTTAACACTGGCTCGTGTCCAGTGTTAAGTATCGGGCTCAGGATGAAGAGTCCCCTGGGCAGTTTACTATCGGCTTCTCTCCACCTGCTCAGCTTGATTGGCAGGTTTATCCCTGTTTGTGCATATGGAGAGATCTGTCAATCAAGTTGAGCTGGGCAGGGAAAAGTCAGACTGTAGTTGCCCATCTGACAATTATTAAAACAATATTCTCTAAAATGTGGCAGCGCTTTATGGTAAAACATAGTGAATGAAGTTAAGGCTCTTTAACACAGGCCAATGATTGGGCAAATGAGTGTTCATATGAACGCTCGTTCCTGATCCTTGCCCTGTGTAAACGCTCGATCATTGGCTGATCCTACTTTTATGTAGCAGAAAATATTATTGTTGTTGGCAGCAAATCTCCCTGTGCTGCCGACAAGATGTAAATGCAGGTAGACGGGCAATCGTAGTAACGGTCGCTCATCCACATATATTACTGATCATAGCTCATGGTGAAAGGTGCAAATGAGCGATGAACCATGAGCTGTCACATTGATCGACGTTCGTTGTTACGGCCAAAATCGTCCAACGTAAAAGGACCCTTACACTTTGGCTTAAGTTTCCAGAACTGCCCACTGGTATATTAGGCAATAAGGTGTTTTATCAGTAGACAGTGGTAAGTGCCATGGTTAATAAATACTGTAGGTGATCCTCCTTTAATTTAGCTCACTATGCTTCCAAAAAGATGGTTAAGTATAGTAGAGCTCACATGAGAAGGACTCGGCCACTGTGACAGGTCGAAACATTGCTGCTGAGACTTTGTATGACACTTTGGGCACACTAAAAGTTATGTATTGGAAAGAATATTGTTGCCTCTACTATCGTTTTGAACTTATACTTGGGAGTGAAGACCATTCTACATGGCGGGGGTCCTGGTGCTGAGACCTCCAGCAACAAAGGTGCAGAGCAGCTCATCTGAGCACCTTCAACTGTTATCGGCGCTTCTCTTTGGCTGAAGACGAGCTCATAGACGTTATATGTGAGGCTGTCTTCAGTCTAACAAGGAGTGCCACTCACGGTTGAAGGTGCACAGTGCTCTGCTAGTGCTTTTGCACCTTCGTTTCAGCAATGGTGGGGTCTCAGTAACCAGACCCCCTATTGATGTAAACTTCTGAGATATCTCTATGACATTTGAAAAGTTTTTTAAAAGTGCAGTTACTCTTTATGAATTAAACTGCGCTACCAGTTACAAACAGATCGTTTACCTTTTTAATTACAGCGGTTAGCTTTGTACATGCTTATTAGGTGCAAATCTCCATCACCACATGTCTTGTGATATTAATGAATGAATATTCAATCAACATAAATTTATTATAGACTGTATACATTCTTTATTATTATCTTCGAGAAATGGGACATACTAAACTTACTACTACTTACTTACTTACTTACAATAAGCCATGACTAAGGACGCAGTCAGCGTCTGAAACGCGTAGGCACCGCTTCATACCACTAATCACCCGTTGTACTCTGGAAATATTTGTGTATATTTTTTCACTATTTTTAACTACTTTGAATAAAACTTGGAAGAAGTTTCCAGTTTTAACAGACACACAAAACTGAGCACTGGATCAATTTTTTCTACCTTCCTGTTTATACTTACTTACTTACTTACTTACTTACTTACTTACATACTAACTTTATTATTATCTTGACAGCAGTATTTTAGTATTATTCATAAAGCTTTACATTTTTTCTGTTGTATGTGATTTTGTGATAATTGCAGGCACAGGTTATCTTTACAACTTTCTTGGAAGAAAATCTCTCCCAAAGTCTTGCCTATCATTGTGACATTTAATTCAGCTATGGACCAAAGGTCATTAAGTTTCTTAAATAGTTATTTAGGGGAAACTTTGAATATCAATTGTGGAAATCTGCCAACAGAGCCATACATTTTCAGGTTTTGCTTTTGAAGGTTGATACTGCAGGCATGGAGTGAAAATAAAGCGGTCTTTGTGCTTGGTGAAGACTGCTCAAACAAATAATTTGACATTTTCTACATGCAAAGAATCTCCTCAGGCAATAATGTTGCAAACTTTACTTATGTCCCCAAGACAAATCATAACAGCAAGCTCACCGATTATGATGGTATTAATAAAAGCTGCTCAAGACTAGCAGACAAGAAATGCTAAAGCTCCAAACGGCATAAAAAGAGGAGCCCCAAGGAACAAACTCAATACTGTAGTGCAGGACTATCTGCAGCCCCACCCCCGCCCCTTCAAACCCCTAGTTCTTCTCTTGGTGAATGCACAGCCCCAGGTTGGGTTCCATGTTAAAATAATTCCAAAAGCTACTATGTTTCTATTAGTACAATATTGATTGACCACTCTGCACAGGGTAATATTCCCACAGTTTAATCCAAACTAACTCGTGGCATGGTTTGTGCAGAGTACATTTTATTCATCCAAAAATTAAAGCTTCCCAGTGCCATAGAAACGTCATGTAGAGGCTAATAGTTCACAGTACAACCATTTGCTATTCAAACTGCCTCCTAATTCTTAAGTAGAAAATGTTTGTCATATTGGAAATAGTGACAAAGGGACTGCTGGACCAGTTTACTAGCCATCTACTTCCCTCTCTGCCCATCACAATGTGAATTGCTTCTGATTGCCCCACTCCCTTTGCTGCTAAACTGTGACATCATTGTGTGAAAGGTCCTAGAGAGGCTGTAGTGAAGAGTCTACACAAATAGATGAATCCCAGTTCTTTGAGCAACTACGCACTTAGATGCAATCTACTGTCCCCTTTAAGCAGCTATTGCAGGCTGAGGAGATTTGGACTGAAGGTTTCTTCAATGGGATTACAGGAAGTCCAAAAAACATGATTGCCTTATGATTATTATTGAATATTAAATTCTATATCCCCAAAAAATCATATATGTATTTGTCAATAATCTTAGCAGCTCTTTATTAGTAGCTTTAGTAGTTTAACTTTCCAAAGGTCAGCAATCATTCAGCTCTATAGATCATGTCATGTTTATCTCTGTGGATCTTCAAGTTAACAGTATAACAGTATATAATAGTCGACTTGTGTCCGGCATAGGTTTTTAAATCAGTAGATTGTAATGATAATAATTGGTCACATTACAACATTTTATGGCCATTTAATACCTCAACAAATATCAAATCGGACATCATTTATGTAACATACGTAACATCTAAACCATATGTGCAATATCTATATAGAGAACATTACATATTTCTATGTTCTCCTCTTCAATTGATGTTATGTTCCAGATATAAACTAGTTATCCTTGAATTTGACAGTACTTGTGTATTTAGCAAGCAAAGAGCTTATTTTTTAAATTCTATTGTATTGGATTTGTATTTACAGAAAAGAGAAGCAGCCCTGACATTTTCATAAGAAGAGATTTATTTATTTTATTCATAGATAGATTTGATGCTCAACCGATCAATGACTAGAATGCTAATAAGGCTAAATATTGCTTATTTGTTCCATTATCTTTCCATTTTTCTAGCAACAGTTTATTAGAAGACTTGAAGCATTACCTCAGCTAACATATATCGGAAAACAGTACTTGTTTCCTAAAGCCCTGTTATACGGACAAATTATTACGGAAACGAGCGTTTATATAAATGCTCATTTACGATTATTGCCCTATGTAAACTGGACAACGATCAGCCGATGAACGAGCAAACGCTCATTCATCGACTGATTCTATAGTTTATGCAGCAATAAATATTATCTTTGTTAGCGGCACATCTCCCAGTGTAAACAGAGAGATGTGCAGCCGACATGTTGGGGATTAGTGTTCATAGTAATGATCGCTCGTCCCCATACATAGCTCCTTGTGAAAGGAGCAAACGCGCGCCAATCAACAAGCTGTCTCGTTAATCGGTGCTCATTTTTACGGCCAATATTGGCCAGTATAAAAGGACCCCTAGTCAGTGTTGGGGCCAGCCCTTCATAATAAATAGCCAGAAGACATAAGAATGGCATCATCCAAATACAAGCAGTATTTGCTGATTGCTTTCTGAGAAACATATCAGACACAATACTTGCCGTGCCATGGTATATTTATGGCACTGTTTTTAGAAAGTTGGGTGTACCAGCTGTCAATCACTGATGTGCATAGAATGATAGCTGTGCTGCTGCCTCTTCATGTCCCATTGATCACATGATCACTGGGATATCTGAAAAAGAAACGAGGGCAGCAAAGTGGCTGAGGGGTTAGTACTGTTGCAATGTAGCGCTGAGGTCTTGGGTTAAAATTCAAGCAAGAGCAACATCTGCATGAAGTTTATGCTCTGTACAGATAAAGACAAAACCCTTTTTCTCCTCTTTTATGCTACAAATTATGGGTGCGTATTATGGTCGAGTGCATCCGATAGTCCGAAACATACGGTATATGTTGATCATTACTCATTATTTATTTTGCTATGTAGATAACGATTGTTGATAAAGGACTGGAAGGAAATTGATTGATTGAAAATACTTTTCTGCTGTGTGGATCAATCTTTCGAATCCGTGGACTTCTTATAGTGTATTATTGTAACCTATGCCAGTCCTTTCATTGCCACCTACATTCTTTGATGGAGTGTTCTGACATTATATATTGGTTACTGGGTTAGGGACATAATTCTTCATGGTCACATTTTTTTTAAAACCAGAATTAAAGGTTCAGGAAAGGGGCTCTTATTACTCAAGTAAATTGGTGTGAGAGGACACTATGCTGTGGAAAGTTGTACAGCAAAATATTTTAATGGATACCTCTGTATGAGGCTAATTTTCATAAGTACAAAACTCATTTTTACCATAAATATTGAATTACCAGAATTTTTGGATATTCAGCATAATTCTTTAGTTCTTTACTAATAATAATTCACAAAATGTTCAAGTTTAATTATCATAATCATAAAGTTTCAGCTTGGCCTTTAGTAAACAAAAGTCCTTTAGGTCTTAATTTTAGAAATACCTTTCTCTGATCTCAAGTAATTGTAGAGATCAGTCCGAGGTTTTGTTGCCTTTACAATAGAAGTTAATTTTTACATTATGCCAACATTCATTTATAAACATTCGACCAATTTACCTTGAATAGAAAACAGAATTACTCTTTAATGATTAAATCCATAGTCACTGCTATGTTTACATAAACAATGTCAGTGTAAGACAAATTTCATGAATTAACTTCATATCATTAGGATGGCAGCCAAGAAATTAAGGATTTGATGAATGAAACTATTTGGTTTAAGGTTCCTCAAGATAATGAGCTAGTCGATTTTATTTTCATTTAAAATATGTGCACAATTTCTGTATACGGTCCCACGTGTCTTCATTGCCAAGAAACAACATTGTAAATTTCAATCATTTTAAATAATGTGCACATGGAAAATATCTATAATCCCAAAGGTCTGCACAGGCATCTCAAAGATTTTTTGTATTTTTTTTTTCACCTGAGCTACATTTCTCTTCAAGCATAAAGATAATGCAAACAGTGACTAGTATATAAGACATGCAGAGTCATTAACAATAATCAAATACAATTAAATAAAAAAGTGCAAAAATAGATAAATATAAAAAATATTGTGATCATATAATATCCAAAAACACTCAGAATATGGATGTCAAAGTGTACCAAAGAAGTATTCCAACGGAGATCCAGTGACACATGTATTATTAAAGATAGTATAAATTACCAATAAAACATGTGAAAAAAAAATAGTTAAAACATGTAAAACATATCACAGGAGAATTAACCCTTATGGATCCCAGCATCTACCCATTACCATGAAGCATGCCCCAACTATCAGCCAATAGGCTCAGACTGAGTTAAAAGTCAAACTGCCAATTGTGCATGCGTCAATCTACAATAGTGATGACATAACCCGGGCAGGCTCCGTGCAAAAATATGAACCAGGACACCATCTTGGATGTTGGCATTAGCTATTATGCCTCAAACTACAAAGATATAGGCTGGTTGAAGTGTACATAATAGCGGACCAGATCAATTCTTTGGGGATAATAGATATACATCTATTCAAAAATGTCCCTCTTGATGGCCAACAGCAGGGGAATCCATATTGTCAATAAACTATATTATGTAGAAAGATGACATCAGGTCATATATAAAAGATGAAGCAATGGTCACTCTAGCCTTAATGGGATGGCTAAGGCTCAGCACATAGACGGTAAATCAAAGGAAAGGTATTAATTTTGGCCAAGATCCACAGACAGTGGTATCAATTAATATTTACCCCGGTGTTGAAATAACTCCCTCCCACCTATCCCATCTGCCAATCAGCATTTATAATGTGGATGTGCTGCCTTGTTTTCCTGGGATTTAGAGCAAGGGACCCCTGGATCGAGTCCTGTAAGGTTTGCATCCTGTAATTTTTTTGTAAATCTGGTGCTGTTGTTTTTTCATTTGTGTATCTTAAAGGGGTTGTCTCATGAAACAACGCTGTCTATAAGCCATAATTGCACTTATACATTTTTATAGGAGATGGGGTCCCTGATTAGGATCCCTCTTAATCAACCGGAACATAGAGAACCCCTTTTGCAGCCCAAGCTTGTCTATGTCATGTGAATTACCGCCATGTAAGGCTACATTCAGACGAGCGTAGCTAACCTCGGACGCAAAAAACTGCCATACGGGACGCGTTGTCACGGATCCCCCATAGACTAGCGTCTATGGAGGGATGTGTAACATGCAGTAAAATAGGACATGAACTATTTTTTCACAGACCCATCACACACTCCGTTGAAACAACGGTCGTGAG
Organism: Rhinoderma darwinii; assembly: GCF_050947455.1. Lineage (NCBI taxonomy): Eukaryota > Metazoa > Chordata > Amphibia > Anura > Rhinodermatidae > Rhinoderma > Rhinoderma darwinii. The sequence goes on along the minus strand of NC_134696.1, from coordinate 36,314,921 downwards.
AACGGCCCCATTGAAATACATGAGTCCGTGTGATGGCCATTGTTTTAACGGCCGTCACACGGACGTGATACACGCTCATTTGAATAAGCCCTAATGCTACATTTGTCTGGCTGATTGGGGCAAAATCAGTTGTTTATTAGCGGTTCCAATATGAAAAGGGTTCTCTGTGATAAGGCGACCCCCTTAAATTCTAAATAACACCAATTGTATATGAGCAAACCATTGTTCTCTGCTAAGTCTGCAGACAGAAAATCAAGGAAGGATTCTAGAAATCTGCTAGGCACTATATAACATAAATAGATCAACAAAAAGAAAAACAAAAAGAGAAAATAGTCAGATAACAAAGCTTAATAAAGTTTTGGGTCCTAGAGGTGTTTTCATGGAAAGTCAGATATGATTCCTTGTAGGATCTTTGTAGAGATAATAACAGTGCTAGATTTCTTCCACTTGAAAACCCAAGTGTTAATTGTTAATTTTTTTTTTACCCATTTCAGACTTTCAAAGTTATTTCCCGAGGTTTATATCCTTTTTTTTATAAATTGTCTTGATTTGTTCAATAAAAATATAGCAAATTAAAATATTAAACGTGGGCTTTTTTTATAGGTGATATCCACGTAACATTCATCATTTTACATTTTTGAAGAGGTTAAAAGTTTTAACACCGATCAATTCCATATAGTGATGGGCAGAGACCTTGTGGAAACTATATATTTGTGAAATTTAAGTTACTGTGAATCCTGACTTGTCTCATAAGTGCTTAGATGCTTTAGAAAATCCCTTTATTTGGTGAATAAGCGTCTCACACACCTCAACTTATATATTACTAATATGTCTTAAATACACGATACAATAAGAGAAGACTCTTGTAAAATAACCTTTATTTGACTATGTCCAGACAAAGAAAAGCACATTTGTGTCTAGTAGAAACTAATCTAGAAAGTACAAAAACTGAAAAGTAACAGATGTCACGAATAAATCACATATTCATATATGAAGTACTGTATATCCCAGTATATCTTTACAAGTGTTGCAGCCCATTCAGGACATTTCAGTAAAGGATATGTTGTTGTACACGATGGCTGAAATGGGTTATTAGTTGTTTCTTTGTATTTCTCGTGAATTCCCATAATGATTCCCAATGTGCCATTCTTTATGTGATTAGAAATTTACTATTCACAGACTTCAAGCATCTATGTTGTGAAAGGTGCTTAAGGTTGCCACGTAAGAACATACCATGACTTCTCGAGAAGAGACAGATTGTTGAAATAAGAAAAAAACCTTCCCTAAAGGGCTTTAATACAAGTCTCATTAAAAATGATCCACAGGCAGTGATCAGGGTCCACTGAGACATCAATGTTGAATGTTGTAGGAATCTAACATTTGACATTGATAAACCCTTACAATGCTACTAAAGAAAATTTTTATACATGACCTTAACCATTTTTATGTTTGGCCTCTCCTCCACGAGAGGTTTACTTTTAATTTTAATATGTTTTGTATTTTTTTACTAATGTAACATCAGTTTTTATCCATCCACACAATACCTTGCACTGCAACATGCAACACAGTTTTTAAAAACCTTTCTATCTGGACAGAACCTCCAGCACCATTTATTACCTTTTTGAGTAAATGTAATGCTAGTGAATTGTGACAATTACTCACTCATGTGTACAACAACACCAACACTAAAAAACGGTGTCTAATATATTGTATTTACAGAGGATTTGTAGATATCAGTCAGCATGCCATTTATTGCCATATAGTGTAAACTGTATAGTACATAAAGGCTATGTAAACCTTTGAACACCTTAAAAAAAATAATAATAATGTTTTTTTATGAAAGAATAGTTTTACTTTTTGAGATACAGCTGCTATGTATCCTGGATACATAGAAGCTGTATCTTACGCTCAAACCCAAATCTCTGACACGCAGGATCCACCTGTTATCGATCACATGTAAGTTCAGCATACATAGGAGCTGTATCCCAAAAAGTAAAAAAAAATGTTTTAATAAAAAACAATCAAAAAGTTGTTTAAAATACCATAATACGTTGTTTTATTTTAAAAAAAAATGTGCATAGAGTTACATAGCATTTAAGCATGTAACTGAGTGGCAAGGACTAAAGTAAATAGTGTCAAATCAACATGCAATAAAAATACAGACCATAGAGACCGGCACCCCAATGCATGTTTTGCCGTTGCTTCTTCCAGGTGTACCCCAATGCTATAGCAGCACATATTTTTCCCCTTGCTTATCTGGGAATTCTCTAAATTTCCTCGACCATGTTACAGATAAAACGTATTCAAAAGTGTTTTTATCCGGCAAGTAGGTCCACCGTATCTGAATTAAAATCGTATTTGTAATATTGGGACTTGGATAGATTTTCATATTCTTTAAATTATACAAAAAGTCTAATTAAATGGGAAATATATCTAAATATTATTAAACATGATGAGTATGACAATTCTTCTCAACCAGAGTCATTCTCTAACACTATGCATGAGATTCTAATAATCGTGATCATTCTGAGACTGTTTACCGTGCTGTAATGATACATGGGGTTTTACACTGAGCAATTATCGGGCAAACGATAGTTCATGTAAACAGGGCAGCGATCCGCAGATGAACGAGCGAACACTTGTTCATCTTCTGATCGTATCGTTTTGAAAAAGTAAAATATTATCGTTGTCGGCAGCACATCTTCCTGTGTAAACAGGGAGACGCGCTGCCGACATGATAATAATGTATGGGGACGAGCGATCGGAGTAACGAGTACTCATCCCCATACATAGCTCCTTGTGACAGGAGAAAACGAGCGCTGCAAAATTGGCCAGTTTAATAGGGCCTTTACTTTTTATACTGTGCGAACAATGAGAATGACTTGGGAAATCTGTAAGTGTTCTCACATCACTCAGCCAGTAAGATCATCCATTTATAAGAATAAGAGAGTGACCCCCATTCGTAAATGCTATTGGGCCTTTTAATGCATTTTGTGTGCGCTAATGTTTTTTTCTCCCCAGGGTTGGGGTTCCATAGAAAGACATGTTCCTATTGTGTATTGCAGATTATTTGTCATTTGTTCTATCATGTACCGTATATTGTGGTTTGATTCTGGTACAAGCAATTGTAGCCGCTGTAGGTTTAAGGGACTTGGCGCCAATAGAAATGGCCTAGACAGTATTTTAGTTAGTCTGATTGTGTTGCCGCACCATAACAGCATTGGGGATGTGACCCAGCATGACTACACTATCATTAGACAGCAGAGGTGTTGCAGCATGGTGCCAACTGACTGGCAATAATACACTGCAATACAGAAGAATTGCAGTGTATTATAATAGCGATCAAATGATCGCATAGTAAAGTCCTCTAGTGGGATTAAAAAAAAAGTTTAAAAAAGTTTAATAAAGTTAATAATAAATAAATAAAAAATCCCAAGTAAAAATAATAATGAAAAACCCACCTTTTCCCCTTACAAAATACTTTATTATGAAAAAAAATGTGACGATGGAAAAACTTAAAAAATTGCTCGGTCATTAAGGCCTAAAATAGGCTGGTCACTAAGGGGTTAAAGTATTGCTGTCTGCTGTGATCGTGTGTGAGTGCAACACTGGACTTGCCATCAACTCCTGGTCTTTATTCCATCCTTCCGTGACAACGCTGCACTATGAGGCCTACACCACCGGTAAATTAAGTTCATCATCCAGTTACGTGATGCCTGATATGAAACTTTGATGCAGTCCATCAGTTATCATCTGGTTCTGCACTTTTGTACTACAGTATGTTGTTCTTATATTCATTCCAGGAAAACCACCCACTGCTTCAAGAGATGGAAATGGTTGTCTGTTTTCAAAAGCCTTTAAAATGCCCTGCTGACAAAATACACATAGTGATATTCCATAATGGTCATTATAACCAGAAATAAGATTAAGGCAAGATGGATATAATAGCCTCACTGTGCCATGATGATTGGGACTATCTTCTTCAACAGTACAAACATGAATTACAAATTCAAGCATACAAAAGTTCTGATGACCACGGTGTATTATATTCTATGTTTAGTCATATACAATATATGTTAAAGAAGACCATAAGGAATGCACAGCTGGAAAGTTGGGGGTTTGACTTAAATGCCTAGAAGCCCATTTCGACAGTAGAAATTTCCACCGCCTCTGGATCTTTTATTAACTCTTACCTGCGCAGGATGCCTTAATAGTAGTTATGTAGTCATGTAAGATGAGCTATATCTGGAAGGTAATGAAATAGTGTGTCTGATTTGAACAATCTTTATTAAGTTATCTTATTGGGAAGTGGTAATAGTGAGGGTAACCCAAAATGGAGGTTTTTTTTACAGTAGACAAACTACTTTACCAACAAAGGGAAAATATAAATAATACCACATGAACCAGTGACCTAGCCTTGTCTGTGCCAACGTAGATATTGTGTATTGTGATACAATGTAGGGATTGACTACTTAAAAAAAAAAGTACCTATGCCCTATATAATGAAGCATCTGCAATAATTTCCACCATTGATAACCAGCTCATCTTCAGAGGACTTGTTATATGGGAAGGTGTTGTTCAGACTGCACATTCCCTTTAAAAGGACAAGGTCAATTTATATGTGGACCATGGTATTCATACACTTGTCACTGCCAAGTCAATAAAAAAAAACAAGCTCAATTTCACAGTATCTTATTGCTTCATTGGGGGGCTGACACAAATATGACACTATTAGACTATCTATCTGCTTTCGTCCGGTTAGTGGTGGAAGTTGCATAATTGAGCATTAGGAGTAGTCGCCTTGAGTCGCCTTGAGTATTGGGGTAACCAGGCCATGCTTAGAAAAGAAATAAAATTCCAAATGATAAAGAAATGTTGACGATTTTTGTCTAATGAGGAATGATAGGCGGTAACATGTCAGTAATGTTTTAACCATGTGGCTTCTACATTTTCATGGAAACTGGAAAATTGGTCTTTCAATTTTTGCTGACGTCTGCAGCTGACCTATAGTGAATACTCATGAGACATGAATATATTCAGCTGAGATTCTTGTTTTTCTTGTAACAGATTGGACTATTTTTTATTTATTGGCAGAGGGACAATATTGTGAGGTTAAAGGAGCATCTCACCTTGATAGATACCTACTATAGGTAAACCTTTTATGAATCTTGGCTTGTATATGAGAGAAGACGTTTACAGCAATCATCTAATTACTCTCTTCAGTCTCATAAGTTTTGATGGGGATATCAGACTTCCCTTAGAGTTCCTGTAGCTGGCCAGCAGATATATGATGCTTTACGATAGTCTGTGTTTACTGCTTTATCGGCAGAATGCATGTTCCCCTAAACAATGTCCTAAAATGGTTGTCCCACAATTAAGTATCATATTCATTGTATAGATCGTAAAAAAATAACAATGTTTTCCATTTACATGCTGTTGATAAAATGATACAGTAAAGACTTACATAGTATGGCGCCATCTATTGTTCAACATGTATAGTAATGTGCACATCCACCTAATGATCCACCACCTGCTCAGTCACTCTCTACACAGCTAGTTCTCTGCATAGTGATCCTCTGTTCACTGCAGAGCAGCCAATAGAAATAGGAAAGCAAATAAATATGAGAAATATATTTTTATATGTTATAAACACTGCAAATCTCTTTGAAACAGCTAATAATAGCATTTCTAGACTCTTGGTATGACAATGATTCATGACATAGCCCCTTTAATTCTCTTACCATTGCCTTGTTGTATTTTCAGAATCTCTTCTAATTGTAAAGGGAGTTCTGGTAACAGATATGTATTTGAGAATTAGGCCGGATTTACACGAGCGTGTGCGTTTTGCGCGCGCAAAAGGCATTTGACAGCTCCGTGTGTCATCCGTGTATGATGCGCGGCTGCGTGATTTTCACGCAGCCGCCATCATAGAGATGAGGTAGTCGACGCCCGTCACTGTCCAAGGTGCTGAAAGAGCTAACTGATCGGCAGTAACTCTTTCAGCACCCTCATCAGTGAATGCCGATCACAATATACACCAACCTGTGAATAAAAAAAGACGTTCAAACTTACCATGAACTGCCTGCTTCCTCCAGTCCGGTCTCCCGGCCGTTGCCTTGGTGACGCGTCCCTCTCTTGTCATCCGGCCCCACCTCCCAGGATGACGCGGCAGGCCATGAGACCGCTGCAGCCTGTGATTGGCTGCAGCCTGTGCTTGGCCTGTGATTGGCTGCAGCTGTCACTTGGCCTGAATTGTCATCCCGGGAGGTCGGACTGGAGGAAGGAGCCGGGACTTATCGGTAAGTCCGAACTTCTGTTTTTTTTTACACGTATATGTATATTGTGATCGAAAGTCACTGTCCATGGTGCTGAAACAGTTTAATTCTTTGAGCACCGTGGGCAGTGACTGTCTCCTGACGTCGCGTACCCGAACATTTTTTGCCGGGTTCGGTCAAAACGAGTTCGGCCGAACCCGGTGAAGTTCGGTGCGCTCATCTCTAATTTGACACTCCGTTTGGATGTTTGTAACCAGAAAAGCACGTGGTGCTTTTCTGTTTACATTCATCCTTTTGACAGCTCTTGCGTGATTTTCGCGCATGCAACGCAGGACCGTCCGTGTGGCATGCGTTGTTTTCACGCACCCATTGAAGTCAATGGGTGCGTGTTGCGTGAAAAACGCAAGAATATAGAACATGTCGTGACTTTTACGCAACGCACTCACGCAGCGCAAAATTCACGCATCGTCTAAACAGCCCCATAGACTATTATAGGTGCGTACGACACGCGTGAAAAGCACGCGCGTCGCACGCGCGTATAATACGCTCGTGTAAATGAGGCCTTACTGTGTATGCAGTTCTCTTGAAAGCCAGGTTCACTTATTTATAGTATTGATTGTATTCCTTCTGCTATTATAAAGAATGTTTTTTACAGTGTTGTTGTATCCTGATTTCTTTATATAATCAGTCCTATTTGGCCTTCTGGTCATGCTTGCCTGTGGTGTCAATGTATTACAATAGCCGCCTCTCATCCTTTCCCAGAAATTGATTGTGCTTCTCAATTACTATCAAAATTCTTTTAATTATATCTGGATTTGTGTGTTTACACTATTTGCTACTGTTCTTTTATAGGAAACAAATTGTATCCAAAGTTCAAAGTTCTATTCAAAATAAAAACAGATGAAATTCACTGTGGATAAGGAAAATTGCCTTCCCTAGATGTTTACTGTTATTTTCATAAACTGCTGTTAAAAATATTATTAGTATTGAAGATGCGTGGGGGTGTACACATTGTAACCCCTTAATGACTAGGTCTGTAAAATGTTTTAATGACGAGCTAAATTTTTTCGTTTTCGCCTCTCTGAATTTCAGCAGTTGTAACTTTTTTTTTTCTTTGACGTGGCTGTATGAGGCCTTGTTTTACGCAAGAGAAATTGTATTTTTTTTCCTGTTTATTTTGTATCCTGTTAACATTCCCCATGAAATATTCTGTTAAATAAATTCTTCAGGTTATTACGGTCATGTCGATAGCTAATGTGAGTAGGTTTTTTTTGCCTTTTATAATGTATAGACAATAAAATATATTTTATGCTAAATACAGACTTTTTTTAAACATTTTTTTAATCCCATCAAGGAATAACTTTTTTTTTACACTATACTATAATGTATTAGCATGCTCATATATGCTAAAACATTATGCCTTGGCACTATGACACAGGCACTTAGTGGGCCCTAACAGAAGGAATACTGAACAGACAGCCATAATGTCCTCTCTAGGTCCCCAGGACTGACTGCAGAGGGGTCCTCCAGTCTCCAATCACATCACTGGGTTTCCGGTTATGCGATAGAAGAAGGGAGTCTCCTTGGATCATGCCGCGGTCACGGACTATGGCGACCAAAGGGTTAGACAGCTGAGGCTAGAGTTTCTTCCAATCTCAGCTGTATTCACTAGGCTTCTCTAAGTACAGGAGCTGTTAGTAACAGCCCCTGCTTAGCAAATGAGAGCTCACTGGAGCGCTCATAAGCAACATACAGCAACGCCAAAAGATGTCGCTTAAAGAGGCTCTGTCACCAGATTATAAGTGCCCTATCTCCTACATAATCTGATCGGCGCTGTAATGTAGATAACAACAGTGGTTTTTATTTTGAAAAAAACGATCATTTTTGAGTAAGTTATGAACAATTTTAGATGTATGCTAATTAGTTTCTTAATGCCCAACTGGGCGATTTTTTTTACTTTTGACCTAGTGGGCGTTGTAAAGAGAAGTGTGTGATGCTGACCAATCAGCATCATAGACTTCTCTCCATTTATGTCCATCTGTATTCACAGTACAGCGTGATCTCGCGAGATCACACTGTGCTGTCACATACACCCACATTAACTTTACTGAAGTATCTTGACAGTGAATAGACTTTGCCTCCAGCCAGGATGCGATGTCTATTCACACTCCCGACACTTCGGTAAAATATCCGTGGGACTTACTCACACAGCACATCGTGATCTCGCGAGATCACGCTGTGAATGACAGCATAGAGTGGCGGTGGCGGTCTGAGTGAGGTCGGTGTGTGCCGGCCCAAGAGTGGACCGGACTGGTCTGGTCACCTGACCTGAGTCAGTGATGTGAGGACTGGTGTCTCAGGTCAGGTGATTGGACTGGTCCACTTCCGGGCTGGCACAGTCCAGTCCCCTGACCTCACATCTCCAAGGCTTCAAAATAGTGTATTTATTGTCAAGACATGCGCAACAAAAAGGCAACGTTTCGACCCATGGTAAGTGAAGGGTCTTGAGACCTACTATGGTTGTTATGGAAACAGCGCAGCTCAGCGAGCTACGCTGTTTTCTTCTTCATGGTCGTAAAATCAGCCGGAACACAGATACATAGAACAGGGTTTAGGGGGCCCCCTTCTAGAGATAGGTGTGTCAGGGCAAACTTACTTCTCCCTGTTATTCCACACCAAATAGCCACCTCTGTAAATTGGAACTGAGGGCATGCATGGAAGATATGTACCAAACAGATGAATGGTGGTAGACATCCTCCCTCAGTGAGGTAGGAAGTGAACTGAACTTTTTTATTGAACAAAGAAACACAAAAAAAACTTCTCCAGAGGGAGGTGGAACGTGCTTAAGCCCTATTGGCTCCTCAGCTGTAAGTTCTTCTGTACACTCCTCTTGAATTCCAGGGGCGGTGTCTTCCATAGGCGTGTTCCTGATACATGGTCCATTTTGTTACATTCCAGTTCTTTGTGTAATATACTGATATATCTACATATATATGTAAGGATAATATTCTTGCAAACAATATACATGGTAATGATCCCTGACAGGTGCGAGTCCACTCCCGTCACAGCACGCCCCAACCTCACTTTGACCGCCGCTTCCACCGTGTCATGCCCTTCTTGGCTTCGTCCGCCCGCCATACTCACGCACATTTAGTAGCGGGAGAAGGGCGGAGCTAAGTATGGCGGTGGCGGTCTGAGTGAGGTCGGTGCGTGCCGGCCCAAGAGTGGATCGGACTGGTCTGGTCACCTGACCTGAGTCAGTGATGTGAGGTCTGGTGACTCAGATCAGGTGATTGGACTGGTCCACTCCCGGGCCGGGACAGTCCAGTTCCCTGACCTCACGTCAGTGACGTAAGGTCAGGTGACTGGACTGGTCCACTTCCATCACAGCACGCCCCGACCTCACTCTGACCACCGCTGCTGACGTGTCATTCCCTTCTTGGCACCGTCTGCCCGCCCGACTCACACGAAGTGAGGTCAGGTGACGTAAGGGTTTTTTTTTTCATCAAGGGGCATTTATGATATATCCACAGGATATTGATCCAAAACTAAGGATAATAAAGCAGCACATTTTCTGATCTCTGAAAAGAAGTAGTAGGACAACAGCACACGTCTCCAAGGCTTCAAAATAGTGTATTTATTGTCAAGACATCCGCAACAAACAGGCAACGTTTTGACCCATGTTGAGTGAAGGGTCTTGATACCTACTATGGTTGTTATGGAAACAGCGCAGCTCAGCGAGCTACGCTGTTTTCTTCTTCATGGTCGTAAATCAGCCGGAACACAGATACATAGAACAGGGCTTAGGAGGCCCCCTTCTAGAGATAGGTGCAGGTCCCAGAGGTGGGACCTGGATCTATCTAACATTTATGACATATAAAGTGGATATCTTCAGAAAAAGCGTGGTGAACAGCAGCACACGTCTCCCAAGTTTCAATCAATATGTTCTTTTATTAGTCAAACATAGAGTAAAAAAACTGCACCGTTTCGACTCGTGACAAGTGGAGGGTCTTTCTCAAGACCCTCCACTTGTCACGGGTCGAAACGGTGCCATTTCTTTACTGGATGTTTGACTAATAAAAGAACATATTGGGGGCGTGACTAGGCGCACTGGAGAGCGGACGCACCTAAAGAGAGCTCCAGGCCAGGTCCGTGAATAACGGGAGAATACACCGCTGCAATGGAGAAAGCTAAGACCCGTAGCTCCCTCAAATGCCCACAAACACCCATCCGAAATTATTTTCAGCCGCTCCAGGAGCTGGCAGACCCGGACGAAGAGGGCGCCGGATTGGTAGGCCTGCAGGCGCCATCTTGCCCGGACCATGAGACAGAGGCGGAGGCGCCTCATCCGGAAATGGAGCCAAGCCTGGGGACAACCGCGGTGGAGGGTGAGTCAGACCAGGGCACATGCCCCGACAATCAGCCCTCAGATAGGGGGGAAGGAGAGCGGAATCACCGCCATCACCAGCCCACGGGACAGCGAGACTGGGCGGCGGGTACAGCTCCCCAGCCGCAGGACCACGTGGCAACCTCCCCTGCACCTTACCTGGGACAGCATGCTTCGCCTTCTCCTCCTGTTAGTCCACCACACTCCCCGATAAGCCCAGAGGATGCCGACAGAATCCTGAGCCCGCCGGCGAAGAAAACACTGTATGCACCTAAACCAAGCCCCATACCAGGCATTAGTAGAGAGAGGGGCTTTTCATGTATGGAGGCAGATGCATTACCGGTCAGGGAGCCGGGTCGCGATCACCATGGTCACTGGCCACCTAAAACGGCCGGGGGAGCGAGATCCATGCAGGGGCTGCCCCCTCCTGATGAAGCAGCGCTAACCCTGAGGGGACACCCGGAGCTACAAGCACTACTTGCCGTCCTACCCACAAAGAACGGCATGTCTCTATTAGCTGCAGACCTTAAAGCAGCTTGGCGTCAAGATCTTCAAAGAGTACAAGGCGAGGTCACGGCGCTACATGCCCGAGTAGACGACTTGGAGGAGTTTAAAAGCCATATCTCGCAATCCGTACAGGAGTTGGAAAGGATCACTGAGACTCAAGCGACACAACAACGGTTCCTGGCGTCACAACAAGACGATTTTGAGAATAGAAATCGAAGGAATAAAATACGAGTGCGTGGCCTTCCAGAAGCGACACGCACGGCTGACCTCCTTCCCACCCTTAGAGGAATTTTCAATGGCCTCATGAAGAAACCTGTGGAGTTCCACATCGAAATTGATCGAGCCCATCGAGCGCTCAGAGCCCGCAGAAATGTTACCAGTAGACCCCGGGACGTAATTTGCCGTATTCATTACTTCGCAGTCAAAGGGGAAATTATGCAGCAAGCAAGAGCTCTTCCGACCATTGATTTCGATGGAGCAACGATTTCACTGTTCCCAGATCTCTCACGGCGCACCCTGCGACAAAGAGCACTTTTGAAACCTTTATTATCGGTTCTCCAGTCCCGGAACATTCCTTATAGATGGGGATTCCCTTTTGCTCTCCATGTAAAGTGGGGAAACACGATGGCAAGCCTTGCGGTACCGGAAGAGCTTCCTACTTTTTTACGAGAATTAGAACTGCCGCGGATGTCCCTCCCGGCCTGGGAAGGCTTCCTTCGAGAGCCATCGGGCACGTCGTCTTCTGCCGCCTCTTGGGATCTGAGGATTGCTCCTGAGCGACCATCATCGTCGAGAACACAGCGCCTGCGTCGCAGACCGGCCACTCCGCCGAGACGACCCCGAGATCGCTGATTCCTCATTCCCGTTTCTTTATCAGCTTCCAGTGGGTGAATATACTACGGGCGATGATGTGATTGCAGATTTCTTCTAATGTTTCTCTTTCTCCTTAATGTCATTTGCATTCTCCTGTTTCATATGTTACTGTTTGACTTATAGGGTTTGACCTGGTCCTTCGGAGGGAGTAATTGTTCTCTGGTCTAGTCTTCTGTGACCCCCCCCATAGGGTTTAAACTAGTTTACTAGTAAAGAATTAGCGCGAGTGCGCTTTACTGATAGATTATCCTGCTGACAGTATCTACTGTCGCTTGTTTTGGTTCCTTTTCCTCACCTCTCCTTTTACCTTGCTCTTTTTTGTTCCACTACTTTACCTTGCTATATTTATTTTTTTTTGTTTTGTTTATTGTTGAAGAGACAGACGTGGTTAAGGGTGCTCGCTTCTTGACAAGATGACTGATATCAATGTGGCCTCGTTTAATGTACAGGGGTTCAATGTCCCCCAGAAGAGGTCCCAAGTCCTTTATGCAATGCACAAGCAGAAAGCACATATTGTGTGCCTACAAGAAACCCACTTCCACACAAACCATTTTCCTGACATAAAGAACAGATATTATACATCCATGTATCATAGTACTAATCCAGAGGGTAAAACAAAAGGGGTCTCTATCTTTATTCATAAATCTCTCCCCCACAAAGTCCTTCAGGTCCAAACAGATCCTGACGCACGGTTCCTCTTCCTCACCTGTGAGATAGGGGAACAAATATACACGATTGCGAGTTTATACGCCCCGAATATAAATCAGGTTGCATTTTTAATCAAGTCACTAGAAGCACTGCAAGTCTTCAGGAAAGGCAGCCTGCTTTTATGCGGTGACTTTAACATACCTCTTAACACATCCTGGGACACCTCATCTGGGAGATCTAGCATTGCACATAATAAGCTGAATAAAATAAAAAAACTCTTACATGACATGCAGCTCTGCGATGTATGGAGACTGGCGCACCCGTCGGACAGGGACTACACCTTCTTTTCCCACGTTCATAACTCTTATAGTAGGATTGATTACATTTTGTCGAACCATAGTTTGCTTCCTCAAATGACCTCATCACGTATTGGGAATATATTGTTGTCGGATCATGCACCTGTTTTCTGTGCGATCACCTTACTCCCCAAACAGAGGGGTTCTTACACATGGAGACTCAATGAGTCACTCCTACAAGACTCCTTATGTAAGCTCGATCTTGAAAGAGCAGTGACGCACTTTGAACAGGATCATGCTGATGATCCTACCCCCCCCCGCCAATTAAATGGGAAGCACTCAAATGCGTGTTGAGAGGGATCCTTATAAAGCATGGAGCGCGACTAAAAAAAGAGGCGAGCGCTAAACTCATCTCCCTACTTGCTGAACTGCACGCGCAGGAAACCCAACATAAACGTACACTGCAGGCAGACGCACTACAAAAATTACTCCTAAAAAGACAGGAAATTCAGCATGTGCTCAATAAAAAATATGCTCGCTTGCGCCAACTATTTTCCCGCTCCATGTATGAATGGGGAAATAAACCCGGAAGAACATTGGCCCTAGCGCTTAAAAACCGGATGTCAGCCTCCTATATCCCTTCGATCAAGGATGAGGCGGGGGTAGCAGTACATACCTCGGAAAAGATAGCGGAGGCTTTCCTACAATATTATAGAGCATTGTACAACCTCCCCACTCCGGCGGAACCCCAGAGCCAGTTTGGGGAATCCCGCTCACTGTCGAAGTACGTGCTAGACACAGCTCTTCCCACGTTGGCCACTGCAGATATTGAGCTATTAGAGTCCCCCTTTACACTAGAGGAGTTAACGAATGTAATTAAACAGCTGCCAATGGGTAAGAGTCCGGGACCAGACGGGTTCACAGCAGCCTTTTATAAGTCTCTGTCCGACGGGATTTCTCCAACATTGTTACGTTCCTTACAGGCGCTGTCTGGGGGGGCACCGACACCACCTGAGTTTTTACTAGCTCATATCACCGTCATTCCCAAAGAGGGCAAGGATCCACAATTGTGCACTAGCTACCGACCTATCTCCTTGATAAACACAGATGCAAAAATATACGCAAAATTATTTGCGAATAGGTTGGGAGGCCTGCTGGGGTCCCTAGTCCACCCGGATCAGGTTGGCTTTGTCCCCAACAGAGAGGCCAGAGACAACACGTTGAAATCTTTCTCTCTTATAGACCATGCAAAGCGGACTTCACTCCCCTGCATGTTGCTCTCACTCGATGCTGAGAAAGCATTTGACCGGGTGGACTGGGGATTTATGTGGAAGACTCTGGAACAGATTGGAGTAGGCCCATCCATGTTGCACAGTATAAAAGCGCTGTATTCGGGCCCGCAAGCTAGGGTCAGGATAAACGGTCAGCTATCCTCTACTTTTAAAATAAACAACGGTACTAGACAGGGCTGCCCCCTATCTCCCCTTCTCTATGCCTTAACCATGGAGCACCTTTTACAGGCGATTAGGCGTAACCCGGACATCAGCGGCATACAGGTCGGGACACATCACGTCAAATGCTCCGCTTTCGCAGACGATGTACTGGTATAGCAGCACCTTACTAGACTTGCAGTCCTCTTTTGGCTTTATCTGGCAACCTAGGGCGATTAAATACCTGGGTATAATGATACCCTCGGATATAACGCAAATATATGCCATGAACTATGTTCCCCTCTTACAAACTATAAGACGAGACTTGAACACATGGGAGGGAAAGTGGCTGTCCTGGCTAGGGAGAATCAATGTCTTACAAATGAATGTATTACCCCGCTTACTATACTTATATCAAACGCTACCCTGTACCCCCCCTAAGACGCTGTTTCGAGATTTAAATGTTTGCTTTAAGAAATTTGTCTGGGCTTCGAGAGGGCCAAGGGTGGCACGCCACATCCTGGTACAACGGAAAAATAATGGGGGGTTGGCTTTACCGGATTGCTTCTTTTATTACATGGCTGCAACCTTGGCGAGGTTACTTGACATTGCTCGTACGCCATCAGACAAGAGGTGGATACAGTTAGAAGCAGCCCAGACGAAACTACCACTGATCAACCTTCCTTGGGCGCCTAGGCCACCAGGCAGTAGGATGACATCCAAGTCCTTACCTATGGTAGTAGGGGAGCTATTTCGTACCCTAGACAGGTACCTCGCCAGGACTGACCTGTTCTCTAGAAATGGGCCGTTGACGCCAGTAGTAGGGAACAGGGATTTTGCCCCAGGATTGCAGCCATCCTTTTTGGGTAGACTGGGAGGTGATGGGGTCTTGGGTGTCACGTTTAAAAATGTGATGGTATCGGGTCAATTAAAACAGTATGAAGATTTGGTCACAGTAGACGCCAGGTCCTTACGGTCGAAGTGGGACTATCTTCAGCTGCAGCACTATTTTAGCAAAAATAAACACTCCGAACACCTGTCCAGGGAATTGACCCCTTTTCGAGTCTCTGGTCTCCTCGTCTTCCACAGTGCCGAGGCCGATAGCGCTGGTTTATGCTCTTTTACTCAAAGAGAAGAGGATATCCAAACCTTCCTATGCCCTAAGTTGGGAAAAAGAACTGGGGGCATCTATTGCACCCGCTGACTGGTCCAGGGCATTTACTTTATGCCATAAATTCTCAATCTCATGCAAAGCGCAAGAAACTAATTTTAAAATCTTGTCTCGGTGATATAAGATGCCGGCAGTCCTGAGTCGGATATACCCGTCTACATCTGATCGGTGTTGGAGCTGTGGACTAGCGAGGGGAACGATGACCCATATATGGTGGGATTGCCCTATCCTTTGCCCATTTTGGGGATCGATACTATCTTTGATCAAGAACATCCTAGACATATCCTTAGAGGACAGCCCAGAAGTATTACTCCTATCCATAATACCGGGGGCAACCAAGGGACGGGCCCGCTCGTTATTGGGCTACATCCTGGTTGCAGCTAGAACGGTGATCCCCAGACATTGGAAAAGTACTGTTATCCCTACGGTGTCGGAATGGATTAGGGAAATGTCACATATACACGACATGGAAGAGTCGATAGCTATAGTCCACCAGCGCTCTATCTCTCACATTCAGACTTGGCAGAAGTGGCATGATTTCCGTGCCACTCCAGAGTTTGAGGCGCTTAACTCTTAAACATACGTCTGTCTGATGCATTTTAGTTTGTTCTTTGTCTTTTTCTTTTCTCTCTCTGTTTTATCCATGCCGAAAGGTGCCTATTCCTGCCTACCCCCTAATCCTATGAACAGTAGGTACCTGGATTACTCCTGGTAGTAAATTTTAGTAGACGTCACGAGTGTTGTCGGTAATTATAAGATGATTGGTTCTCTGTGAAATAACAGCATATCAGATGCAATTTTAGGAATATTTTATGAGAACTTGTGATATTTGCTGTATATGCACCTATGTACTATTGATAACTTGTTTTATGATATGACAAATTTGAGATATGTATCTACCCCCCTTACTGTGTATTCCCCCTTTGTTTTTTCCTTTCTGTATCCCCCTTGCATATGTTATGGAAAACTTTAAAATAAAGAATTAAAAAAAAAAAAAAAAAAGAACATATTGATTGAAACTTGGGAGACGTGTGCTGCGGTTCACCATGCTTTTTCTGAAGATTACATTACGTCAGACTGGGTTTGTCTGATTTTACAGCGTGACACCGCTCCTGATAACGGGATTTGTGCTGCTTCAAATATTGTATTTTTTGGATTATATATAAAGTGGATATGTCATAAATGTCCCTGATGGGAAAACCCCTTTAAGTAAGTAAGTCGGAATAACTTACTGCTGTGAGCAGTTATTTTCAAAGCTTACCATTGCAAAGAGTCGACTAACCGACGCTGTAGCAACATCATCAATACCGGCTAACATCACACGCCTCACCAAAGAGAAGCAGTTCCTGCCAGCACATTAGGGGTGAGTTAATTAAATGTTTGACCAAATAAAGCAGGCTCATTTATAAGTTGATCATTTTGTATTGCCTGCGATTGATGCAATAAATATACAAATGGCCCTTAAGGGTATGTTCACACGCTAGCTGTCATTTACGTGTGAAAAGACAGACTGTTTTCAAGAGAAAACAACTGCCTCGTTTCACACGTAAATGCTCCTCCTCGCATTTTGCGAGCCGTCTGAGACGCTCGTAAATCTTGAGCTGTGCTTCATTGAGTTCAATGAACAACAGCTCAAATTACGTGGCAAAGAAGTGCCCTGCACTTCTTTGCCGAGGCAGTCCATTTACGCGTCGTCGTTTGACAGCTGTCAAACGACGACGCGTAAATTACAGGTCGTCTGCACAATACGTCGGCAAACCCATTCAAATGAATGGGCAGATGTTTGCCGACGTATTGGAGCCCTATTTTCAGACGTAAAACGAGGCATAATACGCCTCGTTTACGTCTGAAAATAGGTCGTGTGAACCCAGCCTAACAGAGAAAAGGTTCCCCACCCCTGGGTTAAAGGATATGTACACATTTGCTACCAATTTTTTTTTATTGCCCCAATGTATGTAATGTAAAAAGTGAAGCAACTTTGCAATTCCTGAAGGAATTTTGAGGCAAATTTTTCTGCCTGCAAAAAAACGTGTGAGCAGTTGGAATGTTGAGTCTTAATAAATATTGTATATGACTGCTTCATAACTCAGGGAGATACCAACTTTATAATATGCTCTATATGCATCATAAACAGTAAACATGACTGCATTGTGTTGATTGCACACCCAGTGATCTGAAAAGACATCTTATTACTTCCATACTCCAGAAAAATGTTTTACCTATAGCTTTAAAATGTTTTAATAGATTAAACTATTTATTCAACATAACTAAGAAACTATAATAAGAAAAGACTCCTAGGAAGAAGGAATTAGCTGAATCAGGCAATATGTATTCAAACATGAAAAATAATGAACACGGTTCTATTTAATCTTCTATTTATATACCCCTAACTGTGATGATAGTATTCATTATATTATCTCCCAAAAGAGTTCAAGGGTCTATATATATATATATATATATATATATATATATATATATTTACTTTGGGGAAAAAAAATCAATTACATACATAATGTTTTTGGGGTCTGTATGAGTTTAATACAAAATAGCCCCAGGCTCAGAACATTTAAAATAGTCTATATTGTTATAAAATGTAGAGGGCTTCCCTCAAATGAGATGATCTATCCTTCAGTTATTCTTGGGGAAGATTACTAAGGACACTGTAGATAAGTGTAAAGAACATTAAGCCTACCAGGTTGCAATCTCAGAATCTTTCATGTAATGTATACGACCATCTATGAATTTCAAAACATTTAAAATCATTTGTCAATCTATTATACTGATTTCAAACTATAGTTTGCTTAACTCATGCTCTTCAATGGCAGCCAGCTTCAAAACAGGCGTGTTCTTGGGATCGGAGGGGATCCTGGCAGTCCGCTTCAAATTATTTTTATTGACGTTTTTTTGAACATTATATAATTCTAAATATTAATAACTGTTTTTCTTCTGCAGGACCATTCCCTTGACTATTAGTTGGAATTGCAGGGTATGCTAGATACTCCGGCACCACTTATTCTCCATTGCCATTTGGGTTGAAACTAGATCTTCTGCTATATCTAGTGATAAGGAAATCTTTTGACTCACAGGAAAAGTACAGAAGTGTTTACACTTACCTTTGTTTGAATTTAGTTAAAAGGGTTTTCTACCTCCTGACAGCTGATGACCTATCCACCAGATGGGTCATCAGTACATAATCTGTGGGGGTCCGACACCCAGACCTCGCATAGATCAGCTGGTCTGGTGTCTCCATGCACCGGACATACATCCTAGAAGCAGTTCACTCCGGCCACTGAATAGCGGCCGAGCTGCAGAACTATGATACATGGGCTAAATGTTTTTGATTTGTTTTTTAAAGCCTTGTAGTTATGTAACTTTAGAAAACACGCTCTATAATGGCAAAATAAACTAACAATGCTCTTTGCTTTTTTTTTATTATCCTCTGCTTCCTCCTCTGTGCTGATATGCAGGCAAACAAACAGTTGGGGTTCCTGCATTGCTTACAGACGTGACTGCCATTTTATACAGGGAAACTGCGTTTCTCAGAAGCGCTCTGCGTCCTCCTCCTAGCGGTGCCTACTGAAAGCAGAGAGAAAGGGCTAGCACAGTGTGGGGTTTACATTGCTTATGTTCACCCTGTGCATTGAGCTAGGGAAACCGCACATGCGTGGTTTTCCTGCACAGGTAGAGTCATCGATTCAACAGAAATAAAGCAGGGACCATCTTGGCATGCTCGATCGTGAAGAAGTACTGGAGGACCGGTGCAGTAGCAACAAACGGTAAACACTGAGTTGGCATTGGTTATTCAGTGGGGTAAGTGCTCAGAAGCGGTACATTTTAGAAAATGTTGTGTATCTGGAAAGATTAAAGATACTACAAACACTGAATCATCAATGCTATCTTGAGAATACCCTTTAAATGCTTGGGGGTTATAATATTATCTGGGTAAAGTTGGTGAAAAAAGAGGCAGAAAAAAGTTAGTATTGCAAATGGTTGCCAGTAGGTCTAGTAGTCACCTAGCTGGGTCAGGATAAAACCAGATGCAGAAAAAAAAAGTAGTCGCAAACTAGCCTGCGTGGTGTAGAGTAGTAAAAAAGCCAAAACACAGGCACAAGCTTATTAACAAAATCAAACTAGGCAAGAAAGGAGCTGGTTGGCAATCAAAAAGCGGTAAAGGGGGGTCACTAACCGCAAAATCAAAAAATACAGGTCAAAGACAAAGTAAAAATTGAGTAGTTGTAACCACTACAACTGGCAATAGCAGGAGGTCAGATTAGGTTTTAAACCGGGAGCTCTTTTCTCTGATTGGTTAGACAGCTAAGCACACAACGTACATTCCTGCTGGCCCTGCTATGGAGAACAGATCAGCTGCAGTGGCCAGGACCGGGAGGCAGGTAGGCTCTTTACACTGATGCCCATAATGTGAGAATTCAGTGCCCACTAAGTTCAGTCTTTCTGAGCATATAAAATGACCCCTACTTAAAGGGCACAGTCTCATGATAGCGACCATGTTACTTGTAGAAGAAAAGCATCCAAACAAACATGAATTGAGAGAGAATGAAAATATATTCTTGTTTCCAGAAGAACAAACAAATATATTATCGTTTGCGGACAGAAATATAATTTTCTTTAGGGATAACAGATTTGCTTTAATAACAGTTCACTTCTGGTGAGCCAGATATGGTCTGAAGTGCACGGTTCACTTCAAACCTCTATGCATACATCTAGAACTGGTTTTGCATATGAATCAAGTGATGATTTGGGGTAATAACTGGTTTTCCGTAGATTAAATTTATTCTTTAGGCATAACTAGTTTAGAAATTGTCCTTATTCAAAATGTACCAAGCATTTTGTGTATGCAAATCAAATTTCTAATCATACATAAAACTTCATTTGGCAGTCATCCCTGAGGATTGTGTATTTGCCAAATACATTTTCATGTTTTAAAAGTGTCGGAAGTCAGAACCAATTACCTACAGACCTGTAATTCCCCGTGGAGTCCAGTACCTGCTATTAGAAATAATTATGACAGCAATATTGCTAGAGATTAAAAGTTTGCATGGAAAACGAAAATCATTCAAACAATATATACAGACAGACAAACACAGTGTGCTGTTACTTTGTGTATGTAAAGTGGTTCTGTGCTTTTTAAGCCTTTCTCTACCTGACCATTTTGTTCTGCTCTATAACCATTTCAATAACAATAACTTTAGTTGTAAAAATGTTTGTACTTTTTTCCTGTGCTCTCTCGTGTTTTATTTTCTTTTTCTGAGCAAATGATTAACAATAAATTATATCTATTTTTTTTAACATGTCTTTATAGAGCACAAATTTTACGCTCTATCACTAGATCACATTTCCACAGGGAGACCCCCGGGTCTGACAAGAGAAAGGGTCTCTCCCTTAAAGGGAATGTGTTGCCAGAAAAACATGTTTTTTTTTTAAAAATTAAACATTTAGTGTGTGGGTGGTTAAACATTGTTCAAATTTTTTTTATTTTTTTGCACGAGTCCAGGAAATATTATAAATTATTTCTAATTTATAATACTACCCATTTTTGGTCACTAGATGGAGCTGTTCCCAAAATTGCAGCATTGCAACATTGGGTTAAAAGCCCTCGCTCTAGTGAGCTCTCAGCATCCCCCCCTCCTTTATCCTGGCTAGTGCCGGGATAAACGAGGGGTTTGAACAGTGTAACCTCCTACACTGTGTGTCGCCATTTTTTGAGCTAACCCACAGTGTAGTAGGTTTACATACAGTAGTAAACACACACAAACACGAACATACATTGAAATCTCTTACCTGCTCCTGCCGCCGCGGCTCCCTCCGGCCCGTCCGCTCCGTTTGCTGCCGCTGGTGCAAGTGCACAAATCCGGAAGCCGCGACCGGAAGTAGTAATATTACTGTCCGGCCGCGACTTCCGGTCCACAGGAAAATGGCGCCGGACGGCGCCAATTTCGAATAGGACTGTGTGGGAGCGGCGCATGCGCAGTTCCCACACAGATGCCGTACACTGCAGTCAATGGGACGGGAGCCGTTCGCAGTCCCTATGGGACTGTGGCTGCCGTATTCCATGTCTCTATGTGTCGTTAATCGACACACACAGAAATGGAACAAAAAATGGCAGCCCCCATAGGGAAGAAAAAGTGTAAAAATAAGAAAAAGTAAAACACAAACACACAAATGAATATAAACGTTTTTAATAAAGCACTAACATCTTTAACATATAAAAAAATAATTTGTGATGACACTGTTCCTTTAATACGGTTTTACACATTCCATTTTAAAATATAACTCAAGCCAAAAACTTTTAAGTTAACTTTCCCATCCCACGTCCCCTTAGCTTGGGTTGTCACATGGAATTCCCTGGGTTTTATGCCTGCATTCCTGTAAATCAATCACTAACGTATAGGGGTGAAGAGGTTGCAGTCGCCCAACATCCCTTCTGCCATATAAAAGGACACCAGAACTATAAATGGATGAAGTAAAATAACTACAACTCTCACTCTGCCAAACCCACACTTTTAATATTAGGGAATTGCATGGACAGAAGTTCCCTAATATATATATATATATATATATATATATATATATATATATATATACACAGTATATATTTCAGATTCAGTTAGATAAATGTTTCCAATTATGATAGAGAGCAAGAAGGCAAGAAGGAGGGTAAAGATGTAATTTGTTGTAGCTTCTCCCCTGCTGATATTAGCAGGATACTGGTGATGTGAATGTATGTGCTTTCTATAAACAGAACACGTGAGAGGTTGTCAGAATTTGTTGTTGGGCATCAGCACCCGGATCAGACGGACCAACCAGAGGACCAGAAAACTTCCTGATGGCACGCAGTTCTAACTTGATTACTAACCATAATTTACAACAATGGGTCTGTTCCACACGACTGGCGCATTGCAAATGTGATGTCAATATTCAAAAAGGGATCAAAAGTGAGCCCGGAAACTATAGACCTGTACGTTTAACCTCTATTTTGGGTGAAAAGTTTGAAGGTTTTCTAAGAGATGTTATTCTAAAGTATGTCAATGAAAATAAATGTATAACTCCATTTCAGCATGGGTTATGAGGGATCAGTCCTGTCAAACTAATCTGATCATCTTCTGTGAGGACGTAAGTTCTAGACTGGACCGTGGGGAGTTATTGGATGTCATATATCTTGATTTTTCCAAAGCATTTAAAATTGTGCTGCATAAAAGGCTGTTACATATAATGAGAATGTTAAGACTGGGGAAAATGTGTGTACGTGGCTAAGTAACTGGCTCGGTGATAGAAAACAGAGGTTGGATGTTAACTGTATATACTCAGATTGGGTCACCGTTGCTAATGGGGTACCACAGGGTCAGTATTGGACGCTATTCTATTTAATATATTTATTAAAGACCTTGTAGAGGGATTGCACAGTAAAATTTCACATTTTAGCAGATGATGCAAACAGTATACAGGGGAAGATAAAATAAAATATTTCTAATTTTTTTAAAACATACAACATTTAGTTTTGGTTTTTTTTATTTTTGTGAGACTAATCTAAACTGATTGGACAAATCAAATGATGCATAAAATGATATCAGCACACATCAATTTTTGGATATGTCCCTTAATTTGAAAACAGACTCAGACTGAATTCTCACTGAAACAATTTGATGTATTTTTGCATCAATTCGGAGTCCATAGAACTAAATTAAAGACGTAAGCGCAGTACATAGAAATAAATAAAAGTTGTATTTTTGTATGTTTTTTTTTTTATTTCCTTCAAAGCAGTTACATGTTGAGAGTTGTTGTTTTGCAGCTGGAGAACCACAGTTTGAAGACCTTTGACCCAAAGAATACTAGAACATTCATAATTCAATGATTTTCAATGATGATCATTGTCACCTCGAGTCAGTGTTTTGGGCTAAAAAATAGAAACGTACATGACCTGCGCCAAATTTATAATGAATTTTACATACTTTTTATGCTTTGACATTAGGCTACAAAAAGGGGCATGGCTAAGAGGAGTCATAAAATGTGCCAAGTTTATTAACCCCTTGGCGCCACAGCCAGCTTTCAGTTTTCCATTTTTGTTTTGTATCCCCGCCAGCTTGTTAATTGCAGGACAAGTTGTATTTTTTAATAGCAACATTTAATGTACCATATAATATAGTAAAAAACGTTTACATTTTTTATGTAAGGTGTAAAAAAAAGAAAAGAAAGCAATTCCGCAATTGTTTTTTGGGTTTTGATTTTAGAGCATTCACCATGCAGTAAAAATGACATGTTAACTTTATTTTGCGGTCAGTACGATTATGGCGATGCCAAACTTATATCGTTTATTTTATGTTTTACTACTTTTACAGATGCAAAAAACGGTTAGTTAAAAAAAAAAAGTTGTTTTGTGTCGCCATATTCTGAGACCCATAACTGTTTTAATTCTCTGTCAATGGAGCTGTTTAAGGGCTTGTTATTTGTGTTCCAATTTTGGGGTACATACAACTTTTTGATTATCTTTTATTCCATTCTTTTTGGAGGCAAAGTGACAGTGTTTTCTCTATGGCATACACCATGCGGAATAAATAACGTTAGATTGTAATTGTTCAGATCGTTACGGATGCGGACATACCAATTATATTTATTTTTATTGTTTACATTATTTTACGTAAAAAAATGGGAAACTTTTTTTTTTACTTTGAATGTCAGTATGTATATATATATATATATAGCACACAAGAAGACAGCAGCACTCACTAATGAATAATCGACCAGGTGCCCAGCAAAACGTCCCGATCCTAGGACGTATAACGATATATAGCAGAAGAAAATTTGCAGCACTCCAACATGAAAAAAATGGTGGTTTATTCAATCCAAACTAACAGCAACGTTTCAATCCTACAATAGGATCTTTATCAGGCTTGATAAAGATCCTATTGTAGGATTGAAACGTTGCTGTTAGTTTGGATTGAATAAACCACCATTTTTTTCATGTTGGAGTGCTGCAAATTTTCTTCTGCTATATATATATATATATATATATATATATATATATATATATTATATACTCTTAAAAACTTTATTAAACTTCATTAAAAAAAAAATAATTAGGTCCCACTGGTGACTTAAGCAGTCTAATACGAGCACTAAGATGGCAGACCTAGGTGCTTTCATTAGGCCCTTGCTACCATTACAATCCATCAAGACCCCGCAATCACTTTGTGGGGGGCAATGGGGTTGCTATTGATCTAGTCATCTAAGTGGTTAGATGATATTTGGCGGATGTCGCCAAGAGACGTGCAAAATATTGGTGTATACGTATGCCAGTCATGAAGTGGTGTAAGAAAGAGAAATTCATCTAACTGACTAGCAAGTTATGGCAAATTGATTATATGGTGAGATCTGGTACATTGGTATACTAGAACCCATCATTTGGTTGATGCTCAAATGTAGTTATGCTTTAGAATTATTTCAGTTAGAGAGACATAGTGGATATACTTTAGAAAGTAACGTTTATTCATTAAATAATTAAAAGTTATAACATTTTGTTAAATACTTTCTGTATTAATTCCTCATTGTATTCAAGATATCTTCTTACATTCATTCAATGCATAGACTTGAAAGCCAATTAGAAACGAAGGGGCACTGCACTTTTGCAGCTTCATTTTAGCGATTGGTGGGGGTTTCAGCACTGGCACCCCACTGATCAAAACTTCTGCCATGTCACTATGACATGTCAAAGGTTTTATAAAAGTTTCGTTACCCTTAAGGTCAGCAAAGTGGGGAGTGGGATTATCCTCTACTATACAGCATTATAAGAAATGTAGTTAAAAAAACATTGCTTAATTAAATAAAATTTATCTGTATCGATCCTTTAGATTTATAAGGCAGTAACCTTCATATTTATTTGTTTTGACAATTGAGAAATACAGGTTCCTGCAACACAATCTCAAAACTCTTGGAAGAAACCCATTGTAACCCATTATTCTGACTATTTATAATGCAGACTAGTAATAAATAAATAAATATACACACACACACACACACATGCACTGTAGTTGCCCTTTGATGACTAAGTTTGCTACTTTATCAGTTCTGCCTCAATGATTTATCACAAGTTCTCTATGTTCCATGCCAATCTGCCAATTCTCCCTTAATTGGTCAAATGGTCTTTCAAACAAGGACCAGTAAATAATCCTTGACCCTCCTAAGTGGATACTTCTGCTCTGTTACATTTCTGAACATCACTTGTTTGTATTAACCATGACAAGTTATAACTTTGTTGTCATGTCAGAGAATTTCAAATTAAATTCTGAGATTGACTTTAAAAATAAGGTTAACTTTGTCTTGTGTAAAATCTGAATTTCAGATATTTTTTTAGGTCAATTTGTATCTACATTTGTATTCATGTGTATAATAGCAAACAAATGTTTCATAGGAACTACATGGAAACTTTAATCTTACAAAAGAGAAGCTATGCTGATATCTGTTAAAGCTCCAAGAAATGAGATAAGAAAAAAAAAAGGTTCGTTTTTTATAAAAAACACTGGCTTAGTCAAGAATTGAAATGGCGCTCCCCCCTCCCCCCAGATCTTGATAGACTTCCCACTGGCTGTTCTACATCACTATAAGCCTCCTCCAACTTTTGCAGATGCACCGTTGCCTTGTACTCCCATGGCATGCGCGGTGCAGCAATGAAGCCGGACATAGTACACCTCGCTGCATGGTGCGTGCTTATGGAGTACATGGCAATAGCGAATCTGAGAGAGTTGGAGGAGACTGACAGCAATGTAGAACAGTCAGGGGGATGTTAATCAAGCATGGAAAGGTGGGTTTGGAGTCAGGACTATTCAGGTTAGTCACACAGAGCACCGCCCAATGACTCTTTAAAGAATATTTAGCATACGGCGTGTGCTGTTTTAAAAGTTGGTATTATAGATTTTGCTTCATCTGAAAGAAACACACAGGGGAACGTTTGGAAATATTATCAGGTCATGTATTACCGCATGGTGGCGGTTCAAGGGGTTAAAACTACTTGACAGGTTCCCATTAAATGTACAATGAATTGCAACAATTCCATCTGCCCTGCAATTTTGTTATTAGAAATATATCCTATATAATTACAGCACCAGAACAAAGCACTGACATATTTACGGCACCAGAACCAAGCTCAATACATGAATACAGTAACAGAATCAAGCTCAGTTCATATATACAGCACCAGAACAAAAATGAGTACATATATACAGCACCAGAAAGAATCTCAGTACATATATACCGTACTAGAATGGAGCTCAGTACATAAATACAGCACCAGAACAAAGCTCAATACATATATACAACACCAAAACCAAATTCAGTTAATAAATACAGCACCAGAACCAAGCTCAAAACACATATATACAGCACCAGAACAAAGTTCAATACATATATATAGCACAAGAACCAAGCTCAGTACATTTATACAACACCAAAACCTAGCTTAATGCATATATACAGCACCAGAACAAAGCTCAGAACATAAATACATCAACAGAACCAAGCGCAGTACATAAATACAGCAACAGAACCAAGCTCAGTACATAAATAGAGCACCAGAACCAAGCTCAGTACATATATCCAGCACCAAAACCAAGCACAGTGCATAAATACAGTACCAGGACAAATACTGCTCAGTACAGCGATAATCAGCAAATTCACTGTAATTCCTGCCATATAGGTTTGTACAGTGTAAAACTACAGATCACAGCATGGTCTGAACAATAATAAGGATATGCTGGGAGTTGCTGTTTCACACAAAAAAAATCTATTTGATTTTAAAGAGCCTAAGATAAAGTGGAATGAGAAATTTTACATAGGTTTTTGGCTTAAGTTTAACTGAAAATTGAATATTAATAAGACTGAAACTTACGTTACAAATCTTCATATGACATTAGGACTTTACCTAGTGTGATTTGGATGACAGATTCATTGATTTAATATACAAAATGGGAACAGTAGTTTTGGCTTTTACCAACTAGTGCAAAAAAATGAAGATCATTTTGTGAGTGCTATTCAAGATAATCTGAGAGTCTCCAGCTTATTACCTCACATAGGCAGCCTGTAACCCAGTCACAGGGCTTTTATTCTCAGCGACTTCATGTCTCTCAGTGGTATTTATTAAAAAATCAATTCTGAACCAATCTGCTTTGGGTTGGTGTCAACAATTAAAATATTGGAAGCTTTAAAAAGGCACTTGCATGTCTTTTTATGATAAGTAAGTCTATAAATCTGGGAATGGTGTCATTTCTTTGTAACTGTAGATAGATTCAATGCAGCTTGGAACATGCTCAAACTGCTAAGCAGATTCACCCATGAACCATATTCTATTCAACTTGGAAAATAAAAAATTGCATTGTATACCGCACTGCCAGACTACAATTTTCCCTGAGCGTTTAACTAGATGTCACTAATGGATCTATAACTTCAAATACATGTCACAAAATGATATATGACTCAAAATTGATGTCATTAGCAAGTGTTTAAATGATACTTATCTATAAATCTTTCTGTTGGTGATAGGCTTTTGGAAATAAATATGAGCATTTGTTTTAGCAGATATATCATAAGCTAACGTTTCAATTGGAATTTTAGTAATTATCCATGCTAGACACTTATATTGCACGCGTGTGGCTGAATGTTTTATGGTAAGTGACTTTCTAAATGAAATACTTGCAATTAGTATCTGATAAGTCTTCTTATGTAATCTCAATTTCTCAATTTTGATGTCTTTTTATGTATATTTTGAAAAAAAATTTAATCATATTTTTTTATATCAAAATATCAGTTTAATCCTTTATTTTGCGTCTTTATTTTTTAAGGTGTCGTATATTTTTCCCCTGTTGATTCTCTTCTAAAGGCATATCCTATCTACCAAAGAGGGAGCTCAACTCAAGTTAGGCTCATCCTTATCCCAATGGCTCCTTCTCTCCACAGACAATGCAACGTTAGCAATTAGTTTGAAGTTTCCACCACCTACATCTCCTACATGGAAAAGTAAGGGGGCAAAAAAGTGTTGGATAATGATTGTAATGATGTAAAACAAAACCACGGGAGAAGGCCATTATTAGTTTTTGATATGTAGCCCCTCGCCTTCCTGTATCAAAGACAAATCTTGATAAGTTAGTCCTATTGATAAGTACTGCAGAGGAAAAATATTTCTTTTAGATTCTGTATAGTGTAAATGTATTCTCTTAGCTAGTACAAGCTGTGAAATAGTACTAAGGCTGAGGCTATACATAGACTTTTTGTAGAGCAACAGTTTCAGTACCAATGCAATTTTGGTGCAAGTTTTTCTTTCTTATAGATATGCCAAAATTGCATGAAATTTTTTATAAAATATTCATGAAAGTGCAGCTCTGCATGTTCTAATGCAACTGTCACAAGACAATTGTATCCAGTGCTGTTCTGCTACAAATACCATGTGTTTAGCCCTATCCTTAATCTAAAAAAATCTGATGGCCCAAAAAAGTTTAGATACTGGAATAAAAAAGGCAGGATTCTGTAAATACAATGTCATGAAAGCTCCAAGGGGAAGTAAAATAAATATACTGGAGTCTATGAAATGTATTTTAGTAGGTGGGATTGTAGCTCCAGGCCTCATCAGGTTTTATGAAATGATAGGCTAATGGGCGAATTTGGAAACATACAATAATATAAAAAAAATTCTCAATATCTTATCCTATGAATAATCAAAACATTATTGTAGGTTCAGTGGATGTGGTATTTAAATAGTTTTTGTTTTGCTTTCACATAAAGACATTGGCCCACATGAATTAAAATTTGCGTAATTTTTGCCAATATTTAAATTAAGCTAGGCTAATTTATTTACATATGTTGTGACAGATTTATGACTGCATGTACTTTCTTTGATAAATGTGTTATAACACACACACACATCAACATTGAAATTGCAGCACCTAGAAGGGCAAGCCGTAAGGTTATGAAAATCAAGCAAGTAGCAGGTGCCACTAAAATCTGCAAATCATCCAATCTGTGGAATGTGGGGGGGTGGTATAAAATTGTTTTTAAACTGCTAATCAGGAAAATACAGTAATGTCTAATCCATATTCATTACAATTATTATTCACAGCCTGCCTGTTAAATTGCATAAAAAGGTAGTAAAAAAAATGCTACCAATGTCCTACAAGGTATCTTCTAACAGTACGATTTTTAACATTTTGTTTTACTCTGTAAGCTCACAGACAATTTACAAAAATTGTGATAATTAGCTAATTACATTTTTATTGATATTTATCTCATCAGATTAATTGCTGTATAAATGCACATTTAGTAGATCATTAAAGCTGTAAAATACATCAATTAACGCTTTATTTTGAAGTTGGGTGAAATATCTGATGTCGGCTGCACTTTTGCTACTTCTATAAGCCTGGATCTTTGTGGACAAGAACAACATGTCAGCGCCAACACAGAGCGGTAAGCCGCCGGTTACTGACCACAGCAGCGCTATATACGCATCATATTTTGTACCGATCCAGTCCCCAGCACGGCTCAGTGCCCGACGAAGGTCTGTCTGACCGAAACGTCGACGTCGCACATGCAGCCTCTGGCATCCATAATAAAAATATATATTTTTGTAACACAAGCAAGGTGTGCCGAGTACAAATTCTTAACATGTCAAGTAGGTTATGTAAAATAATATGCTTAATGAGGCAGGGCAGGAAGCAAGCACTATAGTAATTATAATTGCCATGATTTTGTAATGAATAAACAAAAAGGAAATAATAGTGGATTGCACAGAATAGTTGGGGCCCCATATAAAGATAAAAGTCCCCGTCCCCCCATTATGGTGTCTGGCTTTGTGATCAAGGACAGATGGGCCTGTTGTTTGTTTCCCCTCCGCACACTTTCCATAAACCCTTGAAGCAATACCCCACCCCCTTGTTCCCTAAAAATAAGATTTCTCTGTAGAAAGAAGTACAACACATGTTCTCACCGCCTAATAGCAAAGGCCATAGCATCAACAGGACTGGGACCCCTTTTTCCAAGGGCCACATAGCATCTGCATGGTCTGCCTCTATGGTCTGTATACCCTTAAGGAAGACATGCTGACTAGTCAGCTGATATAAAGAATGTTATTTCTATTGCAAACATGATGATAATATAACTTTTTATGACTTTCAAAAGTTAATAATCTCTTTAAAGTTTCCATGTCTTAACATCGATCAGTGTGGATACAACACTTAAAAGCCCCACTTATCAGTAGAGCGAAGTAACCAGCACAGTAATACTCTCATGTATGCAGCGGTGACCAATATTGCAGCTCAGCCCTGCTCATCTCCATTCACGTGAT